>NC_133179.1:71432500-71502500 GCF_049306965.1 Danio rerio | reverse complement strand
CAATTTGAGATCTGAAAAAGAGTACACAGCGCCCTCTAGTAGATTTGCGAAAATAAAAACTGCAAAAAAACATTGCTCCTGGGAAGTATTGATCTCCAGAAATGTAGACAGGGGTACGTATTAATAATGAGCCTGGGTTGAATGTTTCTCAAAACAGATGTAGAAACTGTCTGGGTGTAAATAAACAAGCATTACAAGTATTCATTGCTTCAAACTATTTTGAAGTCTGTGTGTTTTCATCTGTGAGTGTAATAACGTTATATTTATCTTGTTTTTATTTCTGTATTCATCACAGATCCTAAAAAAAAAAACAAGCCATCATCATGACAACAGATATTCTCCAGAGCCTCTAAACACCCGTGCAGAAACCTGTGCCTTTGATGGAGCCCTCGGGCCACGTCTGGACATGTGGGACCAACGTACCACAACACGCACTCTGAAGGACACCTTTATGGACAGGACAGGTGACGTGTTAAAGCCATGGAGTCCAGCGAAAGCGGTGCATGTAATGGAGGAGATCCCACTGTGTGCAATACCAGTCTATCTCAGAGTTCATGTCTGCTCAAGTTGGTTTATTTGCGTAAAGACGGTTTCATGATGTCTATTTTTTCTAACACAATCTAACATGGTAATTCTATGTGCAACAGAAGACACTTATGAGCATCTGTAGAGAAGAGGAAAACGCCTGGTTTCTTAAAAAGCAGCACTGTAAATAAAATATCCGTTAATTACCAGGTTCTGCATTACGTGGTTTACACGCGCTTCCTGTATATTCATTTTTAATGTTGAAAACTCAACTCTATACTTTAAAAGATTGACTTTCATTGACATTTTAGTCATTTAAAACTATATATTGTATAATAAACACCATATCGAGAGAATTTAGTGCGTAGAATAACAGAAAATGGTACTGGCAGTTGATTAGCAGGTTTTTGTATTGTGATTTGTAACACCGACTCCGGCAATATGTCACTTCAAACTATCAAAAATGTCAATAAATGAAAAACTTTTCAACATCTTAAGTTGTTGCAGGAAAGCTCACGGTCCTGTATTGCAATTCAGAAGCAGAAATAAACTAATATAATTAAAAAACATGAATGGCAAGACACGAAAAACTGTTAATTTGCGGATATATGTTTTTACAGTGTGTGCTATTTTCCCTCGATTACTGTGAACGCCGATTCCTGACATCAGCATTAACTTCTGAAACCCACACACACACTCTAAAAATGTTAAATTGCACAAACTACAGTACAGTTGAAGGCCTAAATGTTGTTAGCCCTCTTCTAAATTTCAATTATTTCCCAAGTGATGTTTGAAAAAGCTCAGCTAGCAGTTAAAACACCACAGCAGGGTCTCTGCAGGGTTCAGCTCCAACTTGCCTCAACACACCTGCCTGGATGTTTCAAGTATACCAAGTAAGACCTTGATTAGCTTGTTCAGGTGTGTTTGATTAGGCTTGGAGCTAAAATCTGCAGGACACCGGCCCTCCAGGAACAAGTTTGGTGACCCCTGCACTACAGTTTCAACTACTTGTTTAAAATGAGCTGAAACACAATTTTTCAGGGTTTTTTGGGGGTGGGGGTGGGGGTGGGGGGGGGCAACTTCATTGTTTTATCCCAGCAGGCACGCAACATCATAAGACATTAATATTAGGTAAGATTTAGGTCGTGATGTCAGGTGACCAAAATTCAAGGCCTAGCTAGCAAATAAGGACAACGTTATTTTGATGTCCAATAATGACGTCAAATGACGTTGATATCTGGTTGTTTTTAGGTTGTGTTGGAAAGTGACCAAAATCCAATGTTGTGCCAATATCTTAAACCAACGTAATATTGACATCAAACACTAAAATTTTTTCGTCAGGTATGGCGACCAAAATCCAATGTCTGATAGACGTCATAGTGATAACGTCCACACAACGTTAAGCTGTAACATCATTAAATGTTGATATTTAGTTGATATTAGGTTGTTAAAGTGACCAAAATCCAATGTCGAGCCAACATCTTAAACCAATGTCATGCTGACGTCAAATACTGACATTTATTCATGAATTGTGGCAACCAAAATCCAACGTCTAATAGACGTCATAGTGCTAACATTCACACAACGTGTTGTAACATCATTAGGCGTTGATATTTGGTTGATTTTAGGTTGTGTTGGAAAGTGACCAAAATCCAACGTTGACCCAACATCTTAAACCAACGTCATATTGACGTCAAATTCTGATATTCATTCGTCAGGTATGGTGATCAAAATCCAACGTCTGATGGACATCAAAGTGGTAACGTCCACACAACATCATCGATAGATGTTGATATTGAGTTTTTTTTATGTTGTGTTGGAAAGTGACCAAAATCCCACGTTGAGCCAACATCTTAAACCAACGTCATATTGACGTCAAATATATCAGGTATGGCAACCAAAATCCAACGTCTGATAGACGTTGATATTTGGTTGATTTTAGGTTGGACATTAGACATTGACGTCAACCTAATTTTTATTTCCAAACAAAACGCAACATCCTCACGACATTAAGGTACAACGTCAATCTGATGTCATGTTGACGTCCTGTGCCTGCTGATATGTTCAATCTACATAAACGTGTAAAAACTAATAAATTAATTTAATCTTGTCATGAATTGTCAAATTTAAGGTTGTCCCGACACAAATCAATTGTGTAGAATTCAGCCTTTTTTACATTGTAAAAAGGGACTAGTTTACTTAAAAATTTGAGTAATACTGCACTCAGAGTTTGAGCATGTGAAATTCTGTTGTACGATGCTGCGAAAAGGGGCGGGATTCAACAAGATGATTAGACATTTTAAAAGCAAGCGATTGGTCAATGTTTTAAATTTCAGGAGAGGTCATGTTTTGATCAGTTGGTCTCAAGCAGTCACATGATGCGATTGCAAATTTTACCAAGCTTGAACTTTGCAACGAAGCGAACTGCAAAACTTGTCGCACAAGCTAGAGTTTCTGGTCTGACGCATTCGCGTGCATATTAATAGAAGTCTATGGAGAGAAAAGTGCAGTGTGACCGCAGCTTTAAAATTAGGTTCGATTTAGGTTGTGATGTCAGGTGACCAAAATTTAACGTCTAGCCATGTCTAAGGACAACATTATTTTTGACGTCCTATAATGATTTGAAATGACGTTGATATTTGGTTTTTAGGTTGTGTTGAAAAGTGACCAAAATCCAATGTCCAGCCAACACCCTAAAACAACGTCATATAGACTCGTCAATTTATATTAGATTTATATAAATTCTTATTTATTCCTCAGGTATGACAACCAAAATCCAACATTTTTTAGACGTCATAGCGGTAACGTCCACACAACGTCAAGCTGTAGCACTATTACATGTTGATTTTTGGTTGATTTTAGGTTGTTAGAAAATGAGCGAAATCCAACGTCGAGCCAACATCTTAAACCAACGTCATATTAACGTCAAATACTGACATTCATCAGGTATGGCGACCAAAATCCAAAGTCATATTGGTAACGTCCACACAACGTCAAGCTGTAACATCATTAGACGTTGATATTTGGTTGATTTTAGGTTGTGTTAGAAAGTGAGCGAAATCCAATGTCGAGCCAACATCTTAAACCAACGTCATATTGACGTCAAATACTGACCTTTATTCATCAGGTATGGCGACCAAAATCTAACGTCTGATAAACGTCATAGTGGTAACGTCCACACAACGTCAAGCTGTAGCAACATTAGACGTTGATATTTGGTTGATTTTAGATTGAACGTTGCACATTGACGTCAACCTGATTTTCATTTTCAAACAAAATCCAACATTCCCATGACATTGAAGTACAACGTCAATCTGACGTCATGCTGACATCCTGCGCCTGCTGGGATGTTCAATCTACATAAATTTGTAACTAATAAGTTAATTTAACCTTTCAAGTTGTCCCGACACAAATCGGTTGTGTGGAACAGTGTAAAAAGTTTCTCTTTTCCTAAAAAAATTAACTATAAAGTTGACTTCATTTTTCTAAGTATGCAACTAGTAATTTACTTAACTATCAGACAGCAATTAGCTTACTTAACCTAGTTAAGCCTTTAAATGTCACTTTAAGCTGAATAATAGCGTCTTGCACAAAAACTAGTCAAATATTGAGTACTTTCATCATGGCAAAGATAAAATAAACGAGTTATTAAAACTATTATGTTTCAAGTGTGTGTTCTGCTGTTAAATAGCACTTGGGAAATAATTCTAAAAAGTAATCATTGTCATTCGTCTTCAATCATAGTAATATTCCCCAACCCGACCCCAAAACAACCCTCCAAAACAACCCTAACATTTTCAATTTCCAGATTTGCAATTCTTTGGGTTTAGAAGGACAATTTTTTGGGTTTATAAGGACACTGGAAAACATCGATTCTTTGGGTTTATAAGGACAATTCTTTGGGTTTACGGGGACGATTCTTTGGGTTTATAAGGACACTGGAAAACTAAAATTCTTTGGGTTTATAAGGACAATTCTTTGAGTTTACTAAGACGATTCTTTGGGTTTATAAGGACACTGGAAAACCAAAATTCTTTGGGTTTATAAGGACAATTCTTTGGGTTTATGAGGACGATTCTTTGGGTTTATAAGGACACTGGAAAAACTAAATTCTTTGGGTTTATAAGGACAATTCTTTGGGTTTACGCGGACGATTCTTTGGGTTTATAAGGACAATTCTTTGGGTTTACGAGGACGATTCTTTAGGTTTATAAGGACACTGGAAAAGTAAATTCTTTGGGGTTTATAAGGACAATTCTTTGGGTTTATGTGGACGATTCTTTGGGTTTATAAGAACACTGGAAAAACTAAATTCTTTGGGTTTATAAGGACACTGGAAAACTACAATTCTTTGGGTTTATAAGGACATTTCTTTGAGTTTACTAAGACGATTCTTTGGGTTTATAAGGACACTGGAAAACCAAAATTCTTTGGGTTTATAAGGACAATTCTTTGGGTTTACGCGGACGATTCTTTGGGTTTATAAGGACAATTCTTTGGGTTTACGAGGGCGATTCTTTGGGTTTATAAGGACACTGGAAAAGTAAATTCTTTGGGGTTTATAAGGACAATTCGTTGGGTTTATGCGGACGATTGTTTGGGTTTATAAGGACACTGGAAAAACTAAATTCTTTGGGTTTATAAGGACAATTCTTTGGGTTTATAAGGACACATGTACCATGTCCTCACAAAAAACTGTATGCCAACACACATACACGGGTTTCAGGGTACACATATTTGCTAAATAGTTGCATTATTTGATGTATCTGTGTCTAAAAGAACCCAGGATGTGTGTTTCAGTATTGCACAGCACTACAACATGTTCAGTATTCGCTGTCGTTCAAAATACAAGAGTCTATCGAAAACACTTACGGATCAATTCACAGACACAGACAAACGCCACCAGATTGTTCATCATGATCAGATGGATGAAATGAGCTCCTTACAAAACCCAAACCTTATATGTGTGTGTGTGTGTGTGTGTGTGTCGCTGTTTGTCTGTGTCTGTTGCTGCTAAGGTGTGAATTAGCCTGTACGTGTACATATATATACCACAAACATGTCATTTGTTTCCTTTCTTTCAGTTACGGTCATTTGGACAACATTCGTCACTTTCCAGTACAATAATAGCAGTAGTAATAATACTAATAATAATAACAGATGGCCATATATTATATTGGCGTTTATTCAGTGTTGTTGAACTTGACTACAAATGAAATAATGACTGTCAACTGTGTTACTTACGTCATGTGACCCTCACTGTCAATTATATATATATATATTTATATATAAATATTTAAGTCTGACTTAAATGCTGCTTCTGACCTGCTATAAAGTGCTTTAATATCCCCACAGGTAGAAATCTGCATATCAATGTCCACAATTAATTTGGGTAATCATAAATGGAGGTGTCGACTTCAGATCTGCATTGATTTCTGTGTGTTTGAAAGTGTTTGAAGCACATTATGAATACTTGATCTCTGGCCGTAGGGAACGCGTGTGCCCTTTAAGCTGCTGTCTTTGTACTGATTGGCCTATTTATTTTATTTATTTATCGAAAAGATTATGCACTATACCATGATTTTACTATTCTATGGAGTCAAGAGGTTTAAGAGCTGCAGACTCATCTCTCACACAGTATGATGTACACTGTAAAGAGCGATCCGTTACTTTTCTTAAAGGGACAGTTCACCTAAAATGAAAGTCTGTCATCGTTTACTCACTCTTGACTTGATTAAAGCCAGTTTGATTTATTATTATTATTTTATTTTATTTTTTGTTAAACACAAAAGAAGATACTTTGCAAAATGTTGGAAACCGGTAACCGGTACTTACTTAAGTAGTCAACTAATCACTTTAAAAGCAATGGGTTTACTCACTTAAGTAGTCAACTAATCACTTTTAAAGCAACAGGTTTACTCACTTGAGTACAGTCAACTAATCACTTTACAAGCAACTTGTTTACTCACTTAAGTAGTCAACCAACCACTTTAAGAGTAAAAAGTTTACTCACTTAAGTAGTCAACTAATCTCTTTAAAAGCAACAGGTTTACTCACTTAAGTAAAGTCAACTAATCGATTGAAAAGCAATGAGTTCACTCACTTAAGTGGTCAACTACTCACTTTAAAAGTAAAGTTTACTCACTTAAGTAGTCAACTAATCTCTTTAAAAGTAAAAAGCTTACTTAAGTCAACTAATTACTTTAAAAGCAACAAGTTACTTAAGTAGAGTCAACTAATCACTTTAAAAGCAACAAGTTTACTCACTTAAGTAGTCAACTAATCACTTTAAAAACAAAAAGTTTACTCACTTAAGTATTTAATTATTCGCTTTAAAAGCAATGAGTTTACTTACTTAAGTAGTCAACTAATCACTTTAAAAGCAAAAAGTTTACTCAAGTAGTCAGCTAATTGATTTAAAAGTAAAACGTTTACTCACTTCAGTAAAGTCAACTAATCGATTAAAAAGCAATGAGTTTACTCACTTAAGTAGTCAACTAATCACTTTAAAAGTAAAAAGTTTGCTCACTTAAGTAGTCGACTAATCACTTTAAAAGCAACAAGTTTACTCACTTTAGTCAACTAATCACTTTAAAAGTAAAAAGCTTACTTAAGTCAACTAATTACTTTTAAAGCGACAAGTTTACTTAAGTAGTCAACTAATCACTTTAGAAGAAAAAAGTTTACTCACTTAAGTTGTCAACTAATTACTTTAAAAGCAACAAGTTTACTCACTTAAGTAGTCAACTAATCACTTTAAAAGCAAAAAGTTTACTCAAGTAGTCAGCTAATTGATTTAAAAGTAAAAGGTTTACTCACTTAAGTAAAGTCAACTAATCGATTGAAAAGCAATGAGTTCACTCACTTAAGTGGTCAACTACTCGCTTTAAAATAAAGTTTACTCACTTTAGTAGTCAACTAATCTCTTTAAAAGCAACAAGTTTACTCGCTTAAGTAGTCAACTAATCACTTTACAAGCAACAGGTTTACTCACTTAAGTAGTCAACTAATGGATTTAAAAGCAACAAGTTTACTCGCTTAAGTAGTCAACTAATCACTTTAAAAGCAACAAGTTTACTCACTTAAGTGGTCAACTCCTCGCTTTAAAAGTAAAGTTTACTCACTTTAGTAGTCAACTAATCTCTTTAAAAGCAACAAGTTTACCTAAGTAGAGTCGACTAATCACTTTAAAAGTACAAAGTTTACTCACTGAAGTAGTCAACTAATCTTTTTAAAAGCAACAAGTTTACTCAATTAAGTAGTCAACTAATCACTTTACAAGCAAAAGGTTTACTTAAGTAGTCAGCTAATTGATTTAAAAGTAAAAAGTTTACTCACTTAAGTAAAGTCAACTAATCGATTGAAAAGCAAAGAGTTTACTCAAGTAGTCAACTAATCTCTTTAAAAGTAAAGTTTACTCACTTTAGTAGTCAACTAATCTCTTTAAAAGCAACAGGTTTACTCACTTAAGTAGTCAACTAATTACTTTAAAAGTAAAAAGCTTGGTTAAGTCAACTAATCGCCTTAAAAGAAAAAAATTTAAGTTAACTAATTACTTTAAAAGCAACAAGTTTACTCACTTAAAAGTCAACAAATCGATTTAAAAGCAATGACTTGACCCACTTAAGTAGTCAACGTAATGTCTCAAACATAATTAGTTTACCCACGTTTTAAGTAGTCAACTAATCGATTTAAAAGCAATAAGTTTACTTACTTTTTTTTTACAAGAAAAGTCAACCAATCGCTTCGTACAGTGTGAATAAAGCTGTTTGACATAAAATTATGTCACACATGCAGAGGTGTTTTTAAACTCACTCATCACAATATTAATTGTAAGATGAAATGACAGAACAGGTGTGTGGATCATGCAAATGTAAAGGGATAAAAGGAGAAAACTGATCTGGTTTATCGGAATACATGCAGAGTTTATAACAGTACTTCACGTGTTCCTTCTCTACGTCAAACGTCACTTAATACTGTATGTTCTGTTTGAGAGGGAAATACAGCACTGGGCTAGTTTAGCTACTTTAAATGCTCATTTTTGTCATTGTCCTACTGAATATGTTGTTTATAGAGAATTTATTTACATGTCGATTGATTTGAGTTTGCTCTTGTTTTTCATCCTCTCATTGAATAAAGGTTGTGACTGGCTGAACGACTCTGAAGGATTTTTCCCACTAATCTTTTGCTGTAAAACGAAATCAGCATTATTTAGAACTAGATTAGATTCCCTTTAATGTGTATATATGTTTAATAGTATGTTTTCCCTGCTGAAAATCCAGCTTAAACCAGCCTAGGCTGGTTGGCTGGTTTTAGCTGGTTGACCAGGCTGGTTTTAGAGAGGTTTTTGGCCATTTCCAGGCTGGTTTCCACCCATTTCCAGCCTGGTCCTAGCTGGTCAGGCTAAAAAAAATGACCAGCCAAATCCAGCTAAAACCAGCTCAACGAGCCTGGTTTAAGCTGGATATAGCTGGTTTTGGCTGGACTCCCAGCTTGGCTAGGCTGATCAAGCTTGTTTTAGCTAGTCATCTCCCAGCCTGACCAGCTAAGACCAGGCTGGAAACCAGCCTGGAAGTGGCCAAAACCCCTCTAAAACCAGCCTGGTCAACCAGCTAAAACCAGCCAACCAGCCTAGGCTGGTTTAAGCTGGATTTTTCAGCCGGGTTTCAATAGTATTATTATTATATTTACATTAATTTGGCCTTTAATCTCCTTTAAAATTTAAATTAAGCTTTTAGCAATGCATATTACTAATAAAAAAAAGAGTTTTGATATATTTACAGTAAGATATTTACTAAATATCTTCATGAACCACGTGCTTTACTTGATATTGTAATATTTTTAGACATGAAAGAAAAATCTATAATTTTGACTGCATTACATTTATTTTGATATATACAAATATGCAACACCTATAAAGCAATATGGTGCTAATGCAAGGCTTGCTAACTTGACTGATAATCGCTAAATAAATAACATTATAACACGTCAAGAAGATCCTTTCAGAAATGACTTGTTCGTTTATTGCTGACTATGTGAGCTGACCAATGACTGTAAAAAATATGGACGACGCGACAGCCCCTTTTCCCATTGAACGCCTTGAGGGCAAAACGCCTGCTTGACGGGCACAAACTGTCGCAAAAGACTGCTGAAATTGGAGCCAGACATGCGCAGAAGGACTGTCTGATGGAGCCAGAGGAGGAGCCGCGATAATGAGCGGAGTCGAGCTTCCAACCAAACGCTTTATGTAAAATCAACCACGCCCCCCGAACTTCTCACTCGACTGCCGGTGTCTGCACTATAACAAACGCTCACTGATGTAAATAGAAGCACTTACATTTAAAAATACAGAATAATATACGGTTTAAAAACGGTGTGATGCAAGCTGTTACACTTTAATCAAAGCAATACATGCTGGACTGCAGAAATAAACGATCTTTTATACACTCTAGCCTGAATATGAGCACAAATAATATATTCTTATTGTTATATTTGTTGTTGGTATTTGTTATCTTCATAGGGGTAGAAATAACACTTGTAAAATATGAACAATAACATATAAACAACACATACATTTTTAGAAAGGTTTTTATTTTTAATTAGCCATCAACAGAACCCAAAATATAGCCTACACACCATAACGACTTACCATGCGGGAACAATCGTGCGTTTAGAAGATAAATACAGCAAGATTACTAAATATCAACAGGATATTTCCCAACCCTGCAATTTGTCAATTTGTGCAAAAAAACTTTGCACTATTAATACAATGTCTATCTGCTGCAACATCACTAGTATATTGTTTATTCATTTTCGCTTGAATTGTTGATTTATTTAATTTTTTTGCCTCCGTTTTCATTTGGTTTATTCGATGCCTTCATTATATCTGGCAACGAGGAATTTTTCATTCATTTTAATGTTAGCTGGAGTGTTCAAATAAAACGCCAACAGTAAATGATGTAAATAAATAATATCTAACATTTACAGCTCTATTAGGTTATATAAGATTCGATTTCAAGAACCTTATAATGATTTATAACAGCAAATTCAGTAGATTACTTAATAACATGCCAAAACTTAAAATGCAGAGACGTCCTGTAAAGCAAGTTCAAATAACCTTACAGGAGATCAACGTGGAGATTATTATTTAAACACAGAGAGAATTACTGCTAACGATCTCCTGTATACCCCGTACTTAAATGGGTTTATTTTATTGTGCAGTTTTATTGTCATTTTTGTATTTATTATTATTATTATTCAATACTTGTGCAATCGATACAGGTTTATTGTTATTTATTTTGTCCTTTATTTAAATAATTGCTATGCTGTTTGCATCTTTATTCAAAGGTTAAACTCAGTGATACACTTTGCGTTCACATAGTAGCATGCGTTTGTTGTTATATCAACAAAAATGGGTGTAATAACGTTAACAAATGTGAGGGTTTTATATAATGAAGATTCAATCGCGCCAGCTCCGGGCATCAGCGCATAACCTAGTCGCAGCGTCGCGGGCTGATTCCGGCTCGCATGCGGCAGCGCCGGCTCGCTCGGCCGCCGCATCTGGCTCAATTGACTCAGGCTGGAATCGGGCAGTGAGTCTAGGCATCCGGAGTAGGTCCAGCAGAGGTAGTCAGTCTGAGGGGTAAGTCTCCGGCAGGCAAGAACTGGCCCCAGTGTATTTTGCTATCTGGGTGGCTAGGCGTGTAGTAGCAAACTAATAAAGCCCGAAAAAAGCTCTGACCTTAGCGAATAAACAGTGTTCCACCAGATCATGTATGTCAGAAACTGTAGTTTACTGCTGAACTCATTTTGTCATAGTAAAATATCACAGAAATCGAGTAATAACACTTCAGTCTCCTGCTGAAGCTCAGACGCGCTGCTTTGAGAAACTGTCAATCACAGCTGTCAATCACGATGACACGCCCAGCATTAAATTACTGCTAAAAACAAACTGTTTACACAAATAAAGATCTGCACCTATTTCAGCACAATAACCAGTGCCTTAATCGACCAGAACCATCTTTCGGGACATTTTATTGCAAGTGTAATTAATTTTTTTATTTGGGCTCAAGTCTCCTTCATTAACACGGAGGAGGCGGGCTTTATGACTTGTACTGCAGCCAGCCCCCAGGGGGCGATCTAACGGCCGAGACCTTCACTCAAACGCAGGCTTGCGGCACACTTGGAGCTGACATGTTTACAGATGTTCATCTGGCGCCACCGTGTGGAGCAGCGCGTGTACATCACGCTTTCCCTCATCCACTCGACTTCACATGAACATGTAAAATGCCTTGGAAACTCGTTTAGGCGATTATAAATGTGTTAATTATTATTTTACAACGCAGATATTTAGAACGAACGAAACTGAGGCGCATTTAATCAACTCATTCAACTGAGCAACGTTTATCTCGGTCCACCTAAAAACAAGATCCACAATCATTTGTTTTTCTGCATTTCTAGTTCAGAGATAGTTGTTATTAATTGATATAATCAAAGATTTAATTCCAGGACTTTAATTTTTTTTAAGAGAGAGATTATTACACCTACAAAAGAATAAAAGGATAGTTCTCCCAAAAATCGAATGCTGTCATTGTTTACTCATTCCTGACTTGTTTTCTGTCGAGGTTTTTGAGGAATGTTGGACACCTGTACCACTGACATCCATAGTAGGAAAGACAAATAACATGGAAGTCAAGGATTACAGGTTAAATGATGACAGAATTGACCTTTTTAGGTTAACTAACCTCTTTTTTTAAAGTAAAACTTTTATATTTTCTTTTAATAGTATATTATAATAGTCTGGCGCAAAATGGCTGCCGTCGCCTCATTCAGTTGGATGCTGCACACTGGTGGTGGATGAGGAGATTCCCCCTATGTGTGAAGCGCTTTGAGTGTCCAGAAAATAAATTTAAGGAATTATTATTATTATTAAACGAAGCAAATCAAATGAACCGGTTATAATAGTTGCTTAAATCTTTAAGCACTTAAATGTATTGAAATGTGAAACTGCTGTTATGATTCCCTCAAAAATAAATGTAGTTTCAAACCCTGAGAGAGATCCATTTTCAGGAAACTCATTTTAAGAACCAAATTAAGTACAAATGATCCTACTTCGATGCTTCATAAAAATTAAAGGTAACACTTCATTTTAACACGAGATGTGACAAGGATTTTGTCTGTCTACAACACCAAACGTGACGAAATTGCCGGCCACTGCACTCAACGAAACGGGTAAGGGCTTTTTAATTATCTAATTGATTATAGTTATAATCTAATTCATACATATTAAACCTCTTTAACGAAATTAAAAGGCCTCTACTAGTAGTATGGATATAAATGTCACTATAAGTGTTACGACTGGGTGGAGTGACAGAGGACAACAGGAGGTAAGATCCAATATGCAGGTTTATTCAATGTCAGGCAAGCAGTGGTCATCAGGTGCAAACGGGTATCTATAGACAGTCCAGAGTCGTAGTCTATATAAACAGGCAAAAGGTCGAAAGGCAGGTGGCTAAACAGGATAACTAGGATACAAGGG
Organism: Danio rerio; assembly: GCF_049306965.1. Taxonomy (NCBI): domain Eukaryota; kingdom Metazoa; phylum Chordata; class Actinopteri; order Cypriniformes; family Danionidae; genus Danio; species Danio rerio. Next base: position 71,489,437 of record NC_133179.1, on the reverse strand, counting down.
GTCTAAACACAGAGAAACAAGACAGGGAGAAACGCTTCGTAATGTCACACTGGCAAAACAAGACTCGGCAAACTGGAAGCGTGAAGGAGTGGCTTATGAATGGAGTGATATCAGTCTGTGAACAAGGTCCAGCTGGTGATTGCAATCAGGATAGATGAATGAGCAGGCGTGCGTGTTTGGGAGCAGTGCATGTATGAATGTGTAGTCCTGGGGAATGCGGAAATGTAGTCCTGAGAGTTCGTGTGAGAACCAGCGATCCTCTGGGAAGCGATCGCTGGTTGTGTGCCAATAAGAGTGTTCTTCAAACTCACATTTAAAGCCCATAATCAGTACCTGAGGTGGTCATTATAGTTTAGGATGTAGTTCTGCCACAACATCGCGTTAAGAGAAAGCATTTCAGTCAAAAGCTTACACACATTTCCTTGGTGTTTTGTTTAGCTTTGCTTTTAAACTGTTTAACTTTGGTCAAGTGTTTTTAGTCCTTCCACAAGCTTCTCACAATAGTAACAGGAATTTCGGCTCATTCCTCCTGACAGAATTGGTCAGATTTGTCTTGCACGAGCTTTTTCAACTCTGCCCACAAATTTTCTACAGGATTGACATCAGGGCTTTGTGATGGCCACTCCAAAACATTCACTCTCAAGCACATTTGAGCTAATCTGGTCGTTTGCTTAGGCTCGTGGTCTGTTTGGAAGACCCATTTGAGGCCAAGTTGTAATTTCCTGGCTGATGTCTTGAGATGTTGCTTCAGTATTTCTCCATAATCTTCTTTCTTCATGATGCCATCTATGCTGTGAAGTGGACCAGTCCCTCCTGCAGCAAAACAGCCCCACAACATGATGCTGCCGCCCCCATACTTCACAGTCAGGATGGTGTTCCTAGGCTTGTCAGCTTTCCCCTTTGTCCTCCACTGGTCATTATGGCCAAACAGTTCAATCTTAGAGTCCCACAGGACATGTCTCCAAACATTAGTCTGTTTCCCAGTGTCATTTAGCTAACTGTAATCTGGCTTTGTTGTTGATTTCGCCATGTTGTCACACAGGGAAGCAGTGTGTTTGAGGTTTTCCTTAAATGCTATTCTACAGTTGTGCCTCAAATGTAGCCAATCAGAAACTTCCAAAACCTTGACATCATCATCTGAGCTTTTTCAGAGCCTTAATATGTATTATTGCATGTAAACTTGACTTTCAAGAAAATGTGTAACATTTTCTCAATAAATATCTCTCATTATTCTGCTATTAAGCAGAACAGAAACAAATTTGAGCATCCTAACTTACCTGAAAGAGAAAAAGTGTAGTCACATTAACACCTGACTGTTTTTTTAATGGTTATGTGCTTTATTATACAGCGCGTGTAAACTTCTGCTTTCAACTGTAGGTGTCAACATACGAAATTCAGAGAGTCTGGCCCCAGAACTGGAAGAACGATTTTCTAAATGATACACGTTACGCCATCCAGAATCGCACATCCATCAGAAAATCACTCCTTCACCGGCAACAACAAACAAGATGCAAACACTTCAAATCACTTTCATGGTCACATCATCAGCAGCACGTGCGCTATGAGTGAAAAGCAAGTGTGCCGCAAGCCTGCGTTTGAGTGAAGGTCTCGGCCGTTAGATCGCCCCCTGGGGGCTGGCTGCAGTACAAGTCATAAAGCCCGCCTCCTCCGTGTTAATGAAGGAGACTTGAGCCCAAATAAAAAAATTGTTACACTTGCAATAAAATGTGCCGAAAGATGGTTCTGGTCGATTAAGGCACTGGTTATTGTGCTGAAATAGGTGCAGATCTTCATTTTTGTAAACAGTTTGTTTTTAGCAGTAATTTAATGCTGGGCGTGTCATCGTGATTGACAGCTGTGATTGACAGTTTCTCAAAGCAGCGCGTCTGAGCTTCGGCAGGAGACTGAAGTGTTATTATTCGATTTCTGTGTTATTTTACCATGACAACATGAGTTCAGCAGTAAACTACAGTTTCTGACATGTATGATCCTGGTGGAACTCTGTTTATTCGCTAAGTTCAGGGCTTTATTCGGGCTTTATTAGTTTGCTGATACACACCTAACAACTCAGATAGCAAAACACAGTTCCGGCTAGATTCTCGCCTGCCGGAGACTTACCCCTCAGAGCTCAGACTGACTAACGTTACCTCTGCTGGACCTACTCCGGATGCCTGGACTCACTACCCTATTCCAGCCCGAGTCAATCAAGCCAGATGCGGCGGCCAAGCGAGCCGGCGCTGCCGCATGCGAGCCGGAATCTTCCCACGACGCCAGGGGCGCAACTACACATTTACTGAGGGGTGTGCGGGTTCAAATTTTGTGTGATCCCTCTTATTTTATATTAATTAATTAATAATAAATGAAGACAAATTTTCAGATTAATCTTATAACTTTTGACATTATGTATGATTTGACAGTTTATTTTGATAAAAATAAAAACAAATCTAAACAGTTACATCTACATGAACACTAGGTTGTGGGACTGCATGTTATTGTGTTAAATGATTTTGAATTAAACAATAACAATATTATATTCGTTTAAAATGCAAAATAATGTTTTTTTAACAAAACATATTTATTTATTTTTATTATTCGAAACTTTTAATAAGGATAATTTAAAAAATAGTTTTGGCACAACGGCGCCCCCCCATGTGTGGCGCCCCTATGCGCATACCCCCTTGTTGCGCCACTGCGCGACGCCGCGAGTAGGTTATGCGCTGCGGTCCGGAGCTGGCGCGATTGAATATATAAAACCCTCATATTTGTTAACGTTATTACATCCATTTGTGTTGATATGACAGCAAACGCATGCTGAGAAGTTCGGGGGGCGTGGTTGATTTTACATAAAGCGTTTGGTTGGAAGCTCGACTCCGCTCATTTTCGCGGCTCCTCCTCTGGCTCCATCAGACAGTCCTTCTGCGCATGTCAAGGCTCCAATTTCAGCAGTCTTTTGCGACAGTTTGTGCCCGTCAAGCAGGCGTTTTGCCCTCAAGGCGTTCAATGGGAAAAAGGGCTGTCGCGTCGTCCATATTTTTTACAGTCATTGGTGAAAAGCTTAGGTGCTGGCTGCAGATAGTACCAAATACAGCAGCATACTCCCCCCCAAAAAAAACAGGACGATGTGAAATTGACAGCGATTTGTACAATGAATAGGTGTCCATGTCGCACACACAGAAGAGGCGGAGATTTCTGGTGGCATCATAATCGTTTTGATTTTGGTCACAGATCCGTAATAAAGCCAAACACACACACAATGAGATGCTGTGAGAAGTGTTTCGGTGCTGGCAGCGTGGCTTCTTCATGAATGCACGAACACAGAAACACTCATATGAACGCTCAAATAGACAATTATCAATAAACAATGGCAATAGCCACTTTCACACAGTGATACTGGTAAATATCTGGAAAATTTCCGGAACGACTTTATCGGTATATTCAAAAAAGCACTGTTCACACAGGCGAGGACGTTACGGAAATTTTCCGGAAAAGAGCATTCACACATCCATTCCAAAATACCGGTAAATTCTGACATCATTCACCACAAATGAGCTTTAAACGGCTGCGCTTGTGTTTGTAAACATTTGACTAAATTACAAACTCTGTGGATGATCAATATTGTGAACAACTTTCGCAGGATCACTTTCGCATGTCGAGATGTTCGTAATATGTGCGTGTGCTGGCGCTCACAGGCTGTTTCACAGGCACACGAACGTAAACAAACAACGGCTTATCATAAGCATCTCATCGATGATCATTTACACAGTTGGCATTAAGAAGAACATATAAACGTGATCTGACTAACTTCTAGCAGCTAAATGTGTCTGGAAAAATATTCAAAGGCTCACAAACCGCGCGGACATAAACGCGCCTGACTGTTGTGATTGGCTAAAGCAGGCTTCTCACGTCAGCACGTTCTAGGCGTGCACGCGCTCTTTCCGGCAATCTTCCTTCTGCGTTCACACAGCGCAGCATTCCGGCAAATTACCGGTAATGTTACAACTTCTCTTTCCGGAAAATAGCCAGAACGAATTTACCGGTATTTTCAAAAAGGACCTGTTCACACATACAACCTTTCCGGAAAATTGCCGTTAATTTTCCGGAAAGGTCTGTATGTGTGAAAGGGGCTAATGAATAGACACTAACTCAATGCACTTCTCCACACAATAATATACATTACCAATATCACATCAATAGTCGTTAAACTCTCACTGCATAAACAACAAACGCAGTAACTATTTTAAATGACTTTATTCTCTACTAATTACTTTATAGTTTGCTAATATTCTATAAATACTCTCTAACATTTTGATATATTATAACTGAATTAACCCACACTACCGTTTCAAAAGGTAAACTCCCACTAAATGACCTTTGTTAATCTATATCAGTGGTTCTCAAACTGTGGTACCTGTACCACTAGTGGTACGCGGGCTTCCTTCTAGTGGTATGTCATATTGTACATATATTTTAAAAATGAGCGAAAATGATTTGTAGATTAATGTGATGACATATTAGGGATGTCACGATTTCTTTTTTTAATCGAAATCGATCGAAATTTATGCTTAATTTCGATTATCGAATCAAAAAATAGAATTGTCGATGCTGCCACGCCCCCATGTCACGTCAGCTTGGCTTGCCAAGCGGGAAAAAAACAGGTTTGTTGAAGTGCTTGTTAAACTGCAGAAGCAGGAGACCCGTCGACAGAACTTAAACCCTCTCCTCTTCCAATGAAGTCGCCGGTGTGGAAGTATTTTGGATTTCCAGTGAGTTATGTTGACAACGTTAGTGTTGTCGACAAAAAAAAACGCAGTTTTGCAAGCTCTGCTATGTACGTATTACGTACGGTTCGTCTGATAGACAACACCAGCATCGCGATTCTCCGCCCGCCCCCGTTGCAAATCCGCTCGGGAAAAGTACACACTCAGGCCCTGTTTACACTGTCTTTGTTTTTAAACGGTATTTTAGAACGACAGCGATTTGACATCCACTGTGGCGTGTAGCATTTCTGAGCAGCCCTCCTTCCTCTCTACCTCTGGAAATGCACATCACGTGACCACACAGACACAGACGCACACACAGCCATGCGCTCGAGACAGCAGGTCCAGGCAGTCAGAGGACTGCTTCAATCTTTCACTCACTTGTACTTAGTCATTTTAGCGAACACCTCAGATACTGTTGGCTGGTTCCTGTTGGTTGTGCCTCTTTTTTACCGACGCCATTATAACGACACAGATCACTGCCTATTCACGAGTCCCGCAGAAAAAGTGATTGACAGGTGGTAATTATGTGTGTATCTTGCCTTTATTCATTTACTGTATGATTTGTTTATGGGTAAAACAAAGACCATGCAGGTCAGGTAGTTTAAACGGTAGCCTACAAATAATTAATTGGTCATTAATTAATTAACTATTCATAATCGAAAATCGAATCGTGCCTTTAGAATAGAAAATGTAATCGAATCGAGGATTTGGAGGATCGTGACACGCTTATGACATATACCCTATTTTTATGAGGTCCAAGCAACATCCCCAGATGAATAGGCTACTATGTTAATACTTTTATATTTAAGTACAGCAGTTTTTTACTTTTTAAGAACAGAAGCCTACCATTTTTAACTTTTAAACGCACATTTCAATATAAACGTTGACGATTTATTTTGTTTTGTTTTTTTTACATACAAGCGCAGTACAGTGTTAATGTTCAAAGTATTTATAATGTTTAAAGTGGCTGATACTAATGAATATTCTTAATAATAAGAATTAACCTGACACATTTTTGAACTGTACAGCTTCTTTAGAGGGCCTACTACGCTAATGTATTCCAGTACTGCTCGTTATGGTGATACTTGGAGAGACTATTTTTGTCTGAGGTGGTACTTGGTGGAAAAAGTTTGAGAACCACTGATCTATAGGAATCTCATATTTATATGTGTACTTATATAATAACACGCGGCCTCTGTCACCGCAATCTCCATTTACAGGCGTCGGCGGCCTCATGTCTGCCGCAATTACGCTGATGCGGTTATTTTATACATACTAATGTGACCACCCAACCCGCTCCGAACTGGTTTCGAACCGGCGACCTTCCGCATGGGAGTCGGCTGCTCTACCAAGGAGGCTAAAGATTATGGCCTCTAGCCTTTGTCGCTAGCGCACCTATAGAGGTCAGAGGAGTGAGGTGAGGTTTACCTGCACAGCACTCACTAGCTGGCCTCCGTTACACTCACCCCCCTAAACTTCACTCCCATCCGGGTCACGGCACCAAAAGTGTAACCCACTCGCTCTCTGGCCTCTAGCACCACCGCTGCTACTCTGCGTTGTGTTGTATGTGTTGTGGGGTGGTAAACAGGAGATGCAGGCAAAGAGAGGTTCGCGATCGTGACTCGACCATTTATTCGACAGAAGGGCACCTATCAGTGTTGATAACACAAACTCAGGTAAATCTCAATACAATATCTCCAAAACATTCATTAATATTAACTACCCTGCTGAAAAATCCAGCTTAAACCAGCCTAGGCTGGTTTTAGCTGGTCGACCAGGCTGGTTTTAGAGGGGTTTTGGCCATTTACAGGCTGGTTTCCAGCCATTTCCAGCCTGGTCTTAGCTGGTCAGGCTGGAAAATGACCAGCTAAATCCAGCTAAAACCAGCTTGACCAGCCTAGCCAGGCTGGGAGCCCAGCCAAAACCAGCTATATCCAGCTTAAACCAGGCTTGTCAAGCTGGTTCTGCAGTGTGCTCAGCCTGCTGGTTTGTCCATTCGCACACATTTGCATCATCTTATGATCTCCTAAACCTTTTTTAATGCACATACTGTAATTTGTTAAGTGTTTCCTTCGTACTCTCTTTCAGACGTTACGTTACCTCTCTTTCAGAAACAGGCTTGACTTACCCTGCTTTCTCGAGTTTGACAAACCTGCCATTTTGAAACGGAAAACCCAGAGTTCTTTCATTTCAGGGTTAAAATACTCTGAGTTTTCACATAACCTCCTTTCTGATACAGGCCCCTGCTGTAAATGCTGCTCTCCGAGTGTAAACATGTAAGTACCACAATCAAACTATTTCCGTCGTGAAGGATTTCCGCCCCGTTTTGTGAAAGGAATAACGCACACGGCTACCTGCCGAGGTAGGGTGCTTTCACACCTGCCTTATTTTGTTCGGTTGAATCGCGCTAGAGTTCGTTTCTCCTTTTGGTCCTGTTCGTTTGGGCAGGTGAGAATGCAGCAATCGTACTCGAGTGCGCACCAAAAGCAGACCAAAAAAGCGTACCGAGACCTGCTTGAAGAGGTGGTCTCGGTACGCTTTCAAACGAACCCTGGAGCGGTTCGTTTGTGGTGAGAATATGATCCGTCCTAAAACAGGTCCAACCGCTAAAAGTACTGCGCCTTTTGGACTAATTCAGCTGCCGTAGGCTGATGCGCTGTGCATTATGGGATATGGAGGAAAAATATTTGTTGACAGCGCTTTACCAACAGAGAGAGAGAGAGAGGGGAAAACGTTACCTGATGGGTCGTTGGTAATATTTCCGCAAGATGAGCATGTCGCAGTTTAGCTAAATTAATGCACGCCTCCTCCTGAAGTGACGAGCGATGCATTAAACACTGTTTTCCAGCCGCGGCCGCGCTTCATTTTCGTAATGTATAGTTTGTCTAAATCAGGGATACAATCAGCCAGCGCAGTCGTCCCTCCAGAGTTACATGGGAATTCTGACCAATCAATAAGCAGTTTAGGAAATATGTTCAACAACATCTGGCCAATTAGAGATGTTGATTTTGTCAGATGACTGCATTTTGGTTCGTTTCAACTGGTTCAGACCAAAGCCAGCCGTGTGGTGTGAAAACGACCCAAAGACGGCAGAAGATGCAACACTGTAGCATTTATTACCCTTGGTCCGGACCAAATGAAGTGAACTACAGATGTGAAAGCACCCTAGGTTTCAGAGAAATGCGGAGGTTTTTTTTCTCTCTTTCGCCCGTGCGGTATCAAACATTGCATGAAAAATACATGCCTCCAGCAATTTCTCGAATAAAATATCTCGTTTGTCAAGAGGAGCATGACAGAAATTCCTGAAGGAAAGAGCCAAACTGCAGTTTAAGTCCAGCATTTAATAATTTGGCAAATAATTGGATTACTGATGTCCATGTAAACACAGTCACTGTCTTCCCCTGCGTCTGTGTTTGTTTTGCCTCTCTGAAAATTCAAATTCAGATTGACACTCCCATTTTTATTCAAATGTTAACAGACCATGCCTTTTTTCCCTTCTCCGACACTCCCCCCCCCCCTAAACAAAGCTGGACACGCCCACTTTCCTGACTTTTTCCAAAGTAGAGGTGTGAAAGCAGCCTGCTGAAACAAGGGGGTTTCATTTCCCTTTAAGTACACACCCTTCCCTAAAAATACCTCTTTTCCTCAGATGCAAAATAGTGATTTTCATTTGTTTTTATGCCCATTCAAAGAGCTCTGCATAGTATGAAAATAATCCGTGCTCAGTAAAAACATATGGACATGAGTTATTTTTGGGTTCAATAGGACCAAACAAGCTGCGCAAATAAGACCCAAGTTTGAAGAAGACTAAACAAAACACAGTGCGTTACACAATCCCAAATCAGAAACAGTTGGGGCAGTATGAAAAACACAAATAAAATAATTTCTAAATTTACTTTGACTTGTTTTTCATTGCAAACAGTTCAACGATGATTTCCAATGTTGTTTTTGTCAAAATAAACCCATTTTAAAAAAAGGAACAGTAAAGCATTTACCACTTTGTGATGTCCTTTTCACACTTGAAAGACGTTTAGGGACTGAAGACACCAAGTGTTTCAGGTGTAATACAGTCCCATTCTACCTGCAAACAAGTCTTGAGGTGGGCAACAGTGCAGGGTCTTCGTTGTCGCATTTTGTGCTTCAAAATGCACCACACATTCTCTATTGGAGACAGGTCGGGACTGCAGGCAGGCCAGTCAAACGCCTGTATCCTCTTCCTCCGCAGCAGGACTCTGTAATGTGTGCAGAATGTGGTTTTGCATTGTCTTGTTGGAATATGCATTGGTGTCCCTGGAAAAAAGGCAGCATGCTCCAAGATCTCTTTTCAGCATTAATGATGCCATCACAGAAGACCCTGGCTTTCGGACTTGCTGCTGGTAACTGTCTGGATAGTCCTTTTCTTCTCTGTTCCATCCAAAAAAATTAGTCACTCCAAAAGATTCCTCCCATGTTGGCTTGCAAATTAAAATATAGCCTGGGGTTTTGATGTGGCCTAGAGAGCTAGAGAGAGAAATGTGCAAGAAGGTCGCTGGTTTGAGTCCCGGCCGGGCCAGTTGCCATTTCTGTGTAGAGTTTGCATGCTCTCCCCGTGTTGGTGTGGGTTTCCTCCGGGATTTCCCCCACAGTCCAAACACATGCGCTCTAGACCATCTTGAGGAATGCAATCAATAACAATGGTCCTGGTGCATTTCCTGTTTTGGATGTTTAAATAATGCATATCTGTTTTAACATGTAAGTTATAATTAAATAGCCTTTTTTTTACAGTTATGAAATCGTTTTACAAGCAGGAAATGTCCGTGGACTAGCCGCATCGCCACATTAAAATAGTCTATAGGTGAATTGAATAAGGGGCGAGGCAGTGGCGCAGTAGGTAGTGCTGTCGCCTCACAGCAAGAAGGTTGCTGGGTTGCTGGTTTGAACCTCGGCTCAGTTGGCGTTTCTGTGTGGAGTTTGCATGTTCTCCCTGCCTTCGAGCGGGTCTCCGGTTTCCCCCACAGTCCAAAGACATGCGGTACAGGTGAACTGGGTAGGCTAAATTGTCCGTAGTGTATGAGTGTGTTTGTGTGGATGTTTCCCAGAGATGGGTTGTGGCTGGAAGGGCTGTGTAAAGACTTGCTGTATAAGTTGGCGGTTCATTCCGCTGTGGCGACCCCCGGATTAATAAAGGGACTAAGCCGACAAGAAAATGATGAATAACCTAAATTGGCTGTAATGTATGAGTGTGTGTATGTGAATGAGTGTTTTCCAGTACTGGGTTGCGGCTGGAAGGGCATCCGCTGTGTGAAACATATGCTGGAATAGTTGGCAGTTCCTCTCTCTACGGAGGTTATCTTGCTCCTTTCGGATCGAAGGTTTCAGATGCATTTTAGTAGGACAAAACGGTTGAGGAATAGCTTTGCCCCATTATCTATTGTCGCTCTGAATAAAGTGTAATCTTTTATAAGGTACTTTGTATGTGTATATGTGGGTGCGTTTATGTGAGATTTAATTGTTTGTATCAAATGCCAAACTAGAGCAATGCTCCCCAACCCTCGGGCCACAGACAGTACTGTTCTATAGATCAATTGATAGCGGGCCACACAAAAAATCATAAAATATGTCTATTTTATATAAAATGAAATTGAGTCTAACGATTATTTATTTTGAAAAATCTTTTATTTTGAAAAATGACCGTATTCTCTTGTTACATCTCGGTCACTTGAGCCTCAAAATTAAACCCACAGGCTAGCAAAACGAGTAAGAACGGCAGCAGGATGCGCTTGCGTATTCCAGGCGTACAGAGTTGAAAAAATATTAACTTTTCAGAAAGTCGCAACGCTATTCACGTGACAAAAACTGACTGACCAGCGTCATATTTGAAATTGAGTCTAACGATCATTTGTTTTGAAAAATCTTTTATTTTGAAAAATGACCGTATTCTCTTGTTACATCTCGGTCACTTGAGCGCCAAAATTTAACCCACAGGCTAGCAAAACGAGTAAGAACGGCAGCACGATGCGCTAGCGTATTCCAGGCGTACCCAGTTGAAAAAATATTAACTTATCAAAATGCCGCAACGCAAGTCACATGACAAAAACTGACTGACCAGCGTCATATTTGAAATTGAGTCTTACGATCATTTATTTTGAAAAATCTTTTATTTTAAAAAAAATGACCGTATCCTCCTGTTACATCTCGGTCACTTGAGCGCTAAATTAAACCCACAGGCTAGCAAAACGAGTAAGAACTGCAGCACGATGTGCTAGCGCATTCCAGGCGTACACAGTTGAAAAAATAGTAACTTTTCAGAATGCCGCAACGCAAGTCACGTGACAAAAACTGACTGACCAGCTTCATATTTGAAATTGAGTCTAACGATTATTTATTTTGAAAAATCTTTTATTTTGAAAAATGACCGTATTCTCTTGTTAGATCTCGGTCACTTGAGCACCAAAATTTAACCCACAGGCTAGCAAAACGAGTAAGAACTGCAGCACGATGCGCTTGCATATTCCAGGCGTACACAGTTGAAAAAATAGTAACTTTTCAGAATGTCGCAACGCTATTCACGTGACAAAAACTGACTGACCAGCGTCATATTTGAAATTGAGTCTAACGATCATTTATTTTGAAAAACGATCGTTTTCTCTTGTAACATCTCGGTCACTTGAGCGCTAAATTAAACCCACAGGCTAGCAAAACGAGTGAGAACTGCAGCACGATGTGCTAGCGCATTCCAGGCGTACTCAGTTGAAAAAATAGTAACTTTTCAGAATGCCGCAACGCGATTCACATGACAAAAACTGACTGACCAGCTTCATATTTGAAATTGAGTCTAACGATCATTTATTTTGAAAAATCTTTTATTTAGAAAAATGACCGTATCCTCCTGTTACATCTCGGTCACTTGAGCCTCAAAATTTAACCCACAGGCTAGCAAAACGAGTAAGAACTGCAGCAAGATGCGCTTGTGTATTCCAGGTGTACCCAGTTGAAAAAATAGTAACTTTTAAGAATGCCGCAACGCAAGTCACGTGACAAAAACTGACTGACCAACGTCATATTTATAATTGAGTGTAACGATCATTTATTTTGAAAAATCTTTTATTTTGAAAAACGACCGTATTCTCTTGTTACTACTCAGTCACTTGAGCGCCAAAATTTAACCCACAGGCTAGCAAAACGAGTAAGAACTGCAGCACGATGCGCTTGCACATTCCAGGTGTCCCCAGTTGAAAAAAATAGTAACTTTTCAAAATGCCGCAACGCTATTCACGTGACAAAAACTGACTGACCAGCTTCATATTTGAAATTGAGTCTAACAATCATTTATTTGAAAAATGACCGTATTCTCGTTACATCTCGGTCACTTGAGTGCCAAAATTTAAGCCACAGGCTAGCAAAACGGGTACGAACTGCAGCACGATGCGCTTGCGTATTCCAGGAGTCCCCAGTTGAAAAAATAGTAAATTTTCAGAATGCCGCAATGCAAGTCACGTGATTTGTCATTTTGGTGGTACTTGGAGAGACAATTTTTTCTGAGGTGGTACTTGGTGAAAAAAGTTTGAGAACCACTGTTCTAGAGGCGGTTGTCTGCTCCCGCAATAATTTAGTTATTTTTTCTTCCAGAATGCACTGATAATTTACAGTAATAACAATATTACTGTGAAAATAACAATTATTTACAGTGATGCTGATTGGTAGATTGGCACTCCAATCAAAGAGTGAGAAAACGCTGACATTACCATATGCCTGTTCAGCCTGATCTTACGAGGAAACGTATTTTACGTTTTGTCAGTTTAGTGGCTAATTCGGACGAGTTCAGTTGTACGAAAATGTGCGGTCTTAAAAAGTAGGCGTGGCACCCAACCCCACCCCTAACCCCAACCGTCATTGGGTGATGAGCAAATCGCACTAAATTGTATGAATTAGATCGTACGAATTCATACGAATCAGCCACTAAATAAAAAAAGTTACGAATTGCCGTCAGATTGCGTTGGCCTGTTAGCCATGGTGGTGCCAACTCAGATCTGCATGCTTAAAAGCAACAGGTTCATTACTGTTTATTATACGCCACAGACATCTGCATTGCAGATTCCTAAGTCCTTATACTAATTGCTTAGACTCTTGCGACAGGATTGCTGAAATATAATTGGTTAAAAGCTGTAATGGAAACAAGGCTATGAAATGAAGAGAAAAGCCTGTCAGAGATTCATGGAAAAATAAATCAGTGATTCTGATCCCGAAGACCCACCGCTGCTACCACCTGCAAAACACTTCAAACAACTTTGCATGTTTCCGCAGAGACCTACCAAGACAATCATCATCAGATTTGCATTGTTGAAAGCCTACAGTTGTTCAGAAAATAGCAGTGCATTAAAAACTGACTAAAGTACTAATATTTTAACAGCTTTTATTTCTGCATTTCAGTAAATACAGTGGAAACACTTCACATTCAATCCTAAATCAAAGCATTTGTAACGGAGTTATTTTGGTAATATTATTTTCACTCAAAATCCTTTTTTCTATTGAGTATAACTTTAATTTACTTCATTTGATATTATTATATATATTATTTTATCGTTTTGAGTTCATGCTTGTATGTGACTTTCAGGACCTGTTCAAGTGTACTGTCACTTTAAGAGTGTATACTCGTTTGTGTGCGCGCTCATCGCTCTCTCAGTTCACTTCCTTCTGAGCTGAGAGAAGGTTGTCTCGTGGTTAATGGAGACATTAAACGGTAATATTATTGACGGTTGATTGTATATTTTAAATCTAAAATGTTTGTTGCTTTGCTAAACATACTCTGTGATGTGGAAATATGAAACTGTGGTTCTAAATGGTTGTGATTGAGATCATTTGCATTTGTGAGTGAGATTAGCACATATTAGCATGCTGTAATTACTCCTCGTGTGCCAACAGGTTGTTTAATGAAGATCATAATCACAGAATGCATGTTTTCAACACATTTTCCATTTGTGCAGGTATGTTTTTGTATTGTTGGTAGTTTTTGTGATTTCATGTCATTAATATTAATTTAGTCTTATGTTAAGCAGATTAGTTTAATACATGTTCTTTCAAGAAATCGCTATCGCAGTTCACTTCCTTCTGAGCTGAGAGAAGGTTGTCTCGTGGTTAATGGAGACATTAAACGGTTGTTTAATGAAGATCATAATCACAGAATGCATGTTTTCAACACATTTTCCATTTGTGCAGAAAATAAAGACAGTGCCAAGCGGTAAGAGGTTTGGAGTCCTTTATTGAAAAACAACAACACAACGCAGGACGGATTCCACTCGTGTGGGACCCGTTACACATTTTATGATTTTCCTGAATATTTTCAGAGGAGACAATCAAAACAAATATTAATCTGTAAGAAAATACCAGCCTGATCTCACGAGGAACATTAAGTATTTTACGTTTTGTCAGTTTAGTGGCGAATTCGTACGAAAATGTGCGATTTTTAGAAATGAGGCGTGGCACCAGGCCCGAATTGGCTAATCGGGAGGACCGGGAGAATTCCCGGTGGGCCGGTCCGTTTTTTGGCCGCGAGGGCCGGTGTACCTAGCTTCAGAATCTGTTGCTCTCATCAGTCACACTTTTTAAATTAATTAATTTATTTGACCAGTCTTCTTATTCATTATTTCACCGTAGCTCTGCTCTTTTTATATATAAGTAGCCTGCAAATTATCAGTTAATCAACTACGACTGCTGTGGTCCAGTGGTTAGCACATTAGATTACAACACCACCGATCGGGGTTTGAATCTCACCTGAGTATGTTTTTTTTTTTTTTCTCTCATTTTTATTGTTAAGACATATAATACTGTTAGGGTTGTTGAACATTTAAAGTTCTAAAGCAGCTGTTTTCTTAAAAAAAACGTGATATTGTAATTAGAAACTGAATTGGAAATGTCCTTATTTTAATATAGTCAGTCGTGAACTGAGGTGGGCCGGTCTGAGGCTTGAAACTCCAGGGCTGAAAAGCAGTCCCACTCCGGCCCTGCGTGGCACCCAAGCCCACCCCTAACCCCAACCGTCATTGGGTGATGAGTAAATCATACTAAATTGTACGAATTAGATTGTATGAATTAATACAAATTAGCTACTATATCAAAAAGTTACAAACTGCCGTGAGATTGCGTTAAAAATACCAGTATCAATATTTTTTCTCTCTTTAAACAGAAACATTTAGAAACTAAAACTATTTTTTTATTTATTATTTATCTGCGTAGCCATTGTTTTGGTTTTTTGATTAATCAACCAACATTTGGCACCCGGAAAAGTATATTTCATACACGTAATGAATTGTTGGGTTCTGCTTCAGAAACTGCACTTCAAGTGTTCACACTTAGCTTATGATTGATTATAAAGCTTGTCCTAGGAGAGAACCCTGAGCTCATGAGATCCTCGGGCCCGGGGCTCCCTCCCGTTTGCAAGGCAAGAGGGGAGTTTGAGCTCAGGTAGATCTGGAGAACTCCCTTGCTGTAGTAGCTAATGAACAGATAGTGATTGCTCTTAGGAGGGAACTACTTACTAGGAGCACGTCTATGGTGCCGATTTGGATTAGTCATTAACTTAAGTTGCATGTTTATGGACGGTGGGAGGAACCCGGGGGAAACCGACGTGAGAACATGTTAACTCCGCACAAAAACGTCGGCTGGCTTGGTAAGGATTAAAACCAGTGACGTTCTTGCTGTAATGCAACAGTGCTAACCACTGGGCCACCCATCTAGGAAACGAGGAGGAGTAGGGGTGGAAGGGGGGCTTCTTCAAAACAAAGAGCTTAGGGTATGTATAGTGGGTTAGGAGTCGACTGATTGGTGTATCATCAACTGAATAATGCAGGACCAGCCGCAATCAATCATAAGCACGTGATCCTCTCGAAATTAGTTTATAAATAAACTGCACTTTTTATGTTACCTCACAGGTTTTCAATTGAGTTGAGGTCAGGGGATTGAGCAGGCCAATCCTGATGCTAAGTTATTGCTCATTTACTTTGTGTTTGGAGCCATTGTCTTGTTGAAACACTCAGGGACATGCAGACTTTATAGGCAAGTCCTGCGAAGTCCATGCAGACCCAACTGAGCATTGTGAAATGAGACAGTCAAGAGTGTAGGACTGATCTCATCCCTTAACTGGCATTGTATTGTTTACAAATTTTTATTCCTTATGTATACTTTTAGACTACATTTTATGTAAAATTGTATATAATGTATTTATAACTTTCTTTTTCTTAAAACTCTACCTTTTATATTAACATTATATGTTAGGCACCTAGCGTCTGAGAGTAACGAAATTTCGATTCTCTATATGTCCTGTACATGTGGCTGAATTGACAATAAAGCTGACTTTGACTAATGGTAAAAGTGAACGCTTCACTAGCGAGAAAACAGTTTAACATCTGCACAAGGATAAAGAACGAGTGTCCTCCATTCGGCCTCTTTACTTTACTTACACTCTTTACTCCTTTACTTTGGTGGAGTACGGAAACCCTGTTGTACACTCCACTGAAGACATCCACAGTGATTAATTTAGTTTAAGCCCAAAGATTTGTTTCAAAACTATTTCGAAATTCAGTTCTACTTTATTTTCAGCCGCAACCCAGTACTGGGAAACACCCATTCACACACATACACTACGACTAATTTAGCTTATTCAATTCTCCTATAGCGCATGTGTTTGGACTGTGGGGGAAACCGGAGCACCCGGAGGAAACCCACACCAACACGGGGAGAACATGCAAACTCCACAAAGAAATGCAGCCAGGACACGAACCGGAAATGCTGGGTTCCACACAGTCAATTTGTGTTGGGACAACATAAAGCAACTAAGTTAACATTATTTTTTACAAATTTAAGTGGATTGAACATAAATCAAATAACTTGCCGCACAATAAACATAAGAATTGTAATGATTCAGCTCATTTTAAATGAGTAGTTTGAACAAAAGCTGCGTCCCAAATGGCACACTATACACTATGCACTCATGCACTATGTACTTATGCACTTACACACTCAACAGGATAGTACATGCATGTAGTGTTGTCCCAAATGGCACACTAATGTTTTTTTTACTAAGCGGAAATTCAAACCGTTTCCCTGATGACGTTTGACGGTCGCCAAATCAGTGAAATAAACGGCCGAATTATCAAATAATGCCTATCGTGAGTATAACCGCATTCACCATCGGGAGGCGCTATAATCACTCTCGTAAAAGAATTTTGCTTTCACCATCCAAATTAAATAAAGTTATTCAACATGTGCGTCCGATAGCTCCGCCCCTTCCGCTACGTAAGCAAACTTGCGGTCGTTGAGTGCGTGAAGTGTCCATCATTACACACTTCATTTTAGCGGCTGAATGAGTGCATCATACGGGTAATTAAAGTGCACTTATTATTTGTAGAGTTTTCAGTGTGAACGCACTACTTACACTATTTATACTACAAAATGGCGTAGAATAGTGCATAAGTATGCGATTTGGGACGCAGCTAAACAACAAACTTGAAGAAAATAAACGACATTTTTTTGTGCGTAGTATAACAATTGGCAATGAAATATCGCCAAATCTATGCAGTTCTGTGGTGGTACACATCAATTATTTACATTGCTGTAAAGGGATAACTGTATAAACAATGCATCAGCAGATAATGTACTGTAAAACTAGTCAGAGAATGGCAGAAAGAAAAACACGGGTAACTGCGTAAATTACTTGAGCCCATTATAAACTAAAATGAACACAATTGAATAAAAAATGAACGCAATAACGATTACAAATCGCCATCTACAAATAACACATGCGTCTTTATTCTCAAGTGTTTCAGCGTAGAATCAACAAGAGGCGACACTTAAGTGCGATTCGTGAAACAACCACTAGATGGCTTGGCGGCCATTTTGGAATGAAAACTCCAGTAGAACAACAGCATAGCATAAGTCTGTAAAATAAACTATTAAAAGTGCTGATGATTGTGTTGGTACTTGTTGTATTGTCGTTTTTCAGGTTGTATCTCCGCTTTAATGCGCTTTTAAAATAAATAAATAAAAAACAAAGCAGCTGCTCGCCATCGCCACAGCAATAAGATCCAATGGACAGCCGATCGCTATCACTCCAAAATGGTGGAATCCGCTGGGCGCTGCTGTTGCAGTGGAACGTTCTATTGAGTGTCGCCTCTTGGTCATTCTGCTCTTTGGTGTAACTCGTCTTGTATGTAGCCGTGTGCGCCGGATGACTGATGGGGATCTGCAGTGTGTGTTGTTACTGAGCTCGGATGTTTTACATGTTTGAGTGCATAGTAAATGTCATTCAAACAACACTGCCATATTTACATCTGTGAGCAGGGTTTTGCATGAAAGCTAAAGCATAAAACGTCTGTCGAGACGATTCGTTCAGTGTGCTGTCGCAGATAACTGCTCGATCTGATCAGGACATTGGGTTTCTTCAGTCGAGTTTGTTGTTGCTCTTTTGACCTTCAGTCAGCCTGTGATTCCATTACCAATGGACACGCTGCTTCACCTGCTGTTTTTCTCAGGTAGGTGTTCTTCTGTGTGTGTGTGTGTGTGTGTGTGTGTGTGTGTGTGTGTGTGTGTGTGTGTGTGTGTGTGTGTGTGTCTGAGATTTACAAGTTTTATGAAAAAGGAAAGCTTTCTGGCTGATATTAACATTTTTTAAAATGTAAACCCTGCTGAAAAGTCCGGCTTAAACCAGCCTAGGCTGGTTGGCTGGTTTTAGCTGGTCGACCAGCCTGGTTTTAGAGGGGTTTTGGCCATTCCAGGCTGGTTTCCAGCTGGTCAGGCTGAAAAATGATGAGCTAAAACCAGCTTGACCAGCCTGGTTTAAGCTGGATAAAGCTGGTTTTGGCTGGACTCCCAGCTTGGCTAGGCTGGCCAAGCTGGTTTTAGCTGGTCATCTCCCAGCCTGATCAGCTAAGACCAGGCTGGAAATGGCTGGAAACCAGCCTGGAAGTGGCCAAAACCTCCCTAAAACCAGCCTGGTCGACTAGCTAAAACCAGCCAACCAGCCTAGGCTGGTTTAAGCTGGATTTTTCAACAGCGAAATAATCAGAAACTGTATCAATAATCAGCAACTGGTATTACAGTATCTACAACAGCTGATAAAATCTTAAAGGTACAGTTCACCTAGGCTGGTTGGCTGGTTTTAGCTGGTCGACCAGGCTGGTTTTAGAGGGGTTTTGTCCATTTCCAGGCTGGTTTCCAGCTATTTCCAGCCTGGTCTTAACTGGTCAGGCTGGAAAATGACCAGCCAAATCCAGCTAAAACCAGCTTGACCAGCCTGGTTTAAGCTGGAAATAGCTGGTTTTGGCTGGACTCCCAGCTTGGCTAGGCTGATCAAGCTGGTTTTAGCTGGTCATCTCCCAGCCTGACCAGCTAAGACCAGGCTGGAAATGGCTGGAAACCAGCCTGGAAGTGGCCAAAACCTCTCTAAAACCAGCCTGGTCAACCGGCTAAAACCAGCCAACCAGCCTAGGCTGGTTTAGGCTGGATTTTTCAGCAGGGAAGTGTTTACAGACAAATAGCGCCCCCTTGTGACTTTACTGGATAATGCACGAAGACTGCAGATTCCCCTTTAATGATCCTTTCAATAATTAGCATCAGTCAACAGCTAGCATCGCGCTGTTATTGCCGAGTGAGTTCGTTTCACTCATTTTAAGATACACTCTGTACTGCTCTGCAGTCATTCCCTCAGCCAAATTCAAGAACTGTAAACTCCACAAGCTTCCAGGTAGGTTTCTTTGTCCCCTTAGGGAAACTGTTTGCAGCATTATCAACAAAGACAACATGTTCACGTTCAGCAATATATAAGAAATAAATAGGATAAAACTGAATAAAAAGCCCACCTAAAACTTCCTTTAGGATTATTTATCAGCCTGTGGGACTGAGGAAAATTAGTCCTGTGTTTTTGCTACTACAGGAAGACAGCATCTCTGAGGTAAAGTCGGTTTTATATTCGCACATTCGTTCATTTTAACACTCCCTATATTGTTTACCATGCTACTTTGAATATTTGGTCTGAAACCCCACTGAAAAAAACGGCATAAACCAGCCTAGGCTGGTTGGCTGGTTTTAGCTGGTCGACCAGGCTGGTTTTAGAGGGTTTTTGGCCATTTCCAGGCTGGTTTTAGCTGGTCAGGCTGGAAGATGACGAGCTAAAACTAGCTTGACCAGCCTAGCCAGGCTGGAAGCCCAGCCAAAACCAGCTATGTCCAGCTTAAACCAGGCTGGTCAAGCTGGTTTAGCTGGATTTAGCTGTTCATTTTCCAGCCTGACCAGCTAAGACCAGGCTGGAAATGTCTGGAAACCAGCCTGGAAATTGCCAAAACCCTTCTAAAACCAGTCTGGTCGACCAGCTAAAACCAGCCAACCAGCCTAGGCTGGTTTAAGCTGGATTTTTCAGCAGGGACCGCACCTAAGGATGACTTCAAAACAACATTTAGCACTATTTAATTGACTGTGAACAACGTATTTTGCTAGCTATTGGCCGCTATAAGGTGAGTTCCCTATTGAGAATTAGCATTTTATGGTGTTACATTATTGAGGAGAAAATAAAAAAAACAACTTTACCACAATGTATCCTGGCACAGATGTCGGTAAGACAAATAAGGAAACTAAGTGTGTGAAAATTGAGTCAGCCACAATATGTCTTGCCTGTATGGCCACTCTATCTTTGCAAATCTTTGTGATGTATCATGCTTGTTAAGTGGTGACGTGTTGGTGACGTATGTATACTGTTTCCGGGTCCAAGCCGCCATCCCTGCTGAAAAATCCAGCTTAAACCAGCCTAGGCTGGTTGGCTGGTTTCAGCTGGTTGACCAGGGTGGTTTTAGAGGGGTTTTGGCCATTTCCAGGCTGGTTTCCAGCCATTTCCAGCCTGGTCTTAGCTGGTCAGGCTGGAAAATTACCAGCCAAATCCAGCTAAAACCAACTTGACCAGCCTGGTTTAAGCTGGACATAGCTGGTTTTGGCTGGACTCCCAGCTTGGCTAGGCTGGTCAAGCTGGTTTTAGCTGGTCATCTCCCAGCCTGACCAGCTAAGACCAGGCTGGAAATGGCTGGAAACCAGCCTGGAAGTGGCCAAAACCCCTCTAAAACCAGCCTGGTCGACCAGCTAAAACCAGCCAACCAGCCTAGGCTGGTTTAGGCTGGATTTTTCAGCAGGGTTGACTAGAGAAATCATTTGTTTATGATCACGTTTTATTCCTATCACACATTAAAGTTAATTTTACATAAAGTCATAGTGTACACAACAATCTCTGGGCTTGCTGCATGACAAATACCAAAAATTTAACAATTTATAAATAAATGGATCACTTTCTAGCCATCGGATATTAGGCATGGACATATAAACTGCCATCGTGATTTTCGAAAGTATTAAATCGCTTTGTAAACGTTTATTATTACCATTTCTTGAGTCTCCCCATTCAGTTGAAACGAGCGCTTGGAGCCACTTCGCGTGACGTCACACTTAACAAGTGGATTGCCCACCAGTCTACTAGAAGTGGTGAATATTTTCCTTAAAGGCTGTTTCTGTGTCACGTTAGCATCACTACTATACGAACAAATACTGTAAAAAGTTAATATACTTTTAATAAAAGCAGTGTAAAATATGACAAGTATGTCATTGCTGACCTGAAAGCACACCGGTTTAGTCTCTTCAAGTCCCATTTCAGATTGCAGTCCAAAGCCATGCCAAGGTACTTACAGGATTGGACTACCTGTATCTGTTCTCCAATAATGAATGTATGTGTGAAATATTTCTTTTGAAGTCTAGTGACATTTCTGTAGTTTTTGTTGCCATTAGCCCCTTTCACACAGTGATACCGGTAAATATCTGGAAAATTTCCGGAAAGACTTTACCGGTATATTGAAAAAAGCGCTGTTCACACAGGCGAGGACGTTACGGAAGTTTTCCGGAAAAGAGCATTCACACATCCATTCCAAAATACAGGTAAATTCTGACATCATTCACCACAGATGAGCTTTAAACGGCTGCGCTTGTATTTGTAAACATTTGACTAAATTACAAACTCTGTGGATGATCAGTATTGTGAACAACTTTCGCAGGATCACTTTCTCATGTCGAGATGTTCATAATATGATTTGAGTGCAGGCGCTCACAGGCTGTTTCACAGGCAAACGCAAAGCTTGAAGGTAAACAAACAACGGCTTATAAGCATCTCATCGATGATCATTTACACAGTTGGCATTAAGAAGAACATATAAACGTGACCTGACTAACTTCTAGCAGCTAAATGTGTCTGGAAAAATATTCAAAGGCTTTTATCCTCACAAACCGCGCGGACGTAAACGCATCTGACTGTTGTGATTGGCTAAATCAGACGTCTCACGTCAGCACGTTCTAGACGTGCACGCACTTATTACGGCAATCTTCCTTCTGCATTCACACAGCGCAGCATTCCGGCAAATTACCGGTAATGTTACAACTTCTCTTTCCGGAAAATAGCCAGAACGAATTTACCGGTATTTTCAAAAAGGACCTGTTCACACATACAACCTTTCCTATGTGTGAAAGGGGCTATTGTCTCTGATCTGACGATTTATGTCTGATGACTCATTAATCTACCTTTCACATATAAATGGTAATGTTAATGAAACTAGCAAGGTGTCCCTTACTCTATGTTCTGCTTCAGATGGAAGTACATCAGCATACTGAAATAAAAGCCTCAGCTACTTTAACTAAGTGGACTCTAACATAACCTGATTTACCAGTTTATATGCAAATTGATAAACCGGCAATACAAAGTGAATCACATTTACACAACTGTTTTGGTTAATTTACTTAAATGGTTTCACCACGATGAAACTTTACCAGGAGAAAACTTGTCAATGTTTCTCGGTTCAAAAAAAATTGGGAGTTTGCAAAATATATTCTTATATACAGTGTGTGTGTGTGTGTGTGTGTGTAGTAGTAGTAGGTCCCAGCCAGGACAGGTGTTTAGACTTGACAAAGGGATCTGTGCAACCCAGGCTCATTCTGAAAACGTAGTCCAGTGGACGTTTCTGGAGACCGAGAAGGTACCCGGGAGGTACGCATTTTTGACGTTTTTTTTTTGTTTTTTTTTGCACGAATCCGTGAGAGGCTGATGTGTGCGCTTTATCGAATCTCAAATGTCTCTCACCAGTACGTATTTTTGCAAAAAAAAAAATTTGCGCAAATCCACCAGAGGCTGCTGTCGACCAACCATCTGTCTGTCTGACTGACTGAATGATGGACTGGGCGACTGGCCAATCGACTGACCCACCCTCCTCCTTCCCTAAACCCAACCAATTTTACCAATTGACTCGCCCGCCTACTTATTTACTAAACCCAACCGACGATTTACATCGTCCAGAAAAAGAAAAGCCCTCGTCTGATTTTCACTACATTCCCATGCTGTTGTTCACTCGTTCATTTTATCTTTTGGATTCTGTTTTTGTCGTACGCGTTTTCTTGAAGCGCTCTACTCGAACCTGGTCGTCGTCATTGTGGTCAACTCCTCTCTACATCTGAAGTCCAGCGACAAACACGACCAGCTAACTGGACAAACTGGTTGCAGTGGGAAAGCCCTCCACATGGAGGTAAGCGGTCAGCCGGTAAGCGTCACACCGCCCCGTAGCTCTCACTTAAAAAATGAAATGCAGCCTTACGTACCTCCGGCTACATATTCTGCGGTCTCCAGAAACGTCCACAGGACTACCTTTTCAGAATGAGCCTGTGTTGGATCTGTAAGATAATAAGTTGTCCCGGTGGTCTTGGGTTCTTGATACATCCATGTCCTCTCTGACTGTGCGGGACTGTGTTGAGGTCATACTTTATGACAACGATCCGCTCTGGACACAGACCAAATCCAAGATTATGTGAACCACTGGATACGGAGAGACAGACCAACTAATATCTGCGAGGATGAAGTTCTTCTTACTGTGTCTTTTTGGAAAGTGTTCCTGGATCTCGTTACCTTAACCAAGCAATCTTTTAGGGCCGGTGTCCCGACAGAGTTTAGCTCAAGTTTCCTCGACACACCTGGCTGGAAGTTTCAAGTGCTCATCGTAAAGCTGTGGTCAGGCTGCACTTTTCTTCCCAAAGACTTCCATTCAAATGCGTCAG
Source organism: Danio rerio (assembly GCF_049306965.1). NCBI lineage: Eukaryota > Metazoa > Chordata > Actinopteri > Cypriniformes > Danionidae > Danio > Danio rerio. The sequence goes on along the minus strand of NC_133179.1, from coordinate 71,465,582 downwards.
ATTGGAAACGTAAGCTCGTGCGTCAAGTTTAGCAGTTCGCTGCATTGGAAAGTTGCTAAAATAGCATCACTTGACTGCGTGAAACCCTTCGAGGATCAAAACATGACCTCTCTGGACAGGAATTTAAAACATGGACCCATCGCTCGCTCTTTTTAAATGTCTAATCATCTTGATTAATCCTTTTCGCATCGCCATACGACAGAGTTTCGCAAGATCGAACTCTAGTGTGACCGCAGCTTTAGAGCTTGATTTGCTTGCTCAGGTGTGTTTGATTAGGGTTGGAGCTAAACCCTGCAGGACACCGGCTACTAGGAGCAAGTTTGGTGACTTCTAGAATGAAAACAGATGAGCGTTAGAGATTGATCGTTGTTAATCACGTTGACACCACACTAAAATATCAAACATTTCTTCTCCACAGGACTCTGTTCATTTGCTGTGAGCATCCCACGTGACTATGTTCTAATTCCGCAACAGAAGACTTGGGTCCAGGCACAAACATTTTGCAGACAGAATCACATTGATTTGGCCACGGTTCAGAGCAATGAAGACTATGGAAATCTACAACAAACGGTGTATAATAAGGCAACGATGGCTTGGATTGGCCTCTATGAGGACATAAATAGCTGGCGCTGGTCTTATAGAAATATGAAAATCGTGTTCTCTACTTGGAGTGCTGAAGAACCAAACAACTTCAATGGTAAAGAGGCATGTGGTTTGACCCAGGACGGCAACTGGAACGACTGGAATTGCAGTATACTATTTCCATTTGTTTGCTTACATGGTAAGGAATGCACCATTTAGTGAACAGCGTTTAATGCTGAAGAAAATAACTGAAATAGAAAACAAACTGGTTGTCGTATTATTGGCTGGATTAATAATAGTTAGCTACAGTTCTCTTTGAGATGTAAACATTTTCTTTTGTGTCTCTTTAAAGTCGCCTTAAAATTTAACGTAACTTTAATATCAGTATATTTATTTGTATATGTATATTGTAGAGTTTGATGTATATGATGCGACTCTGCATTTCATTATTTTGTAAAAAAAAAAAATTTGCTTTCACATTTCATAACCCTCACTTCTTGAAACGACTTTTCTTCTGGTCACATGGAATGCCTTTAAAGCCTAGCTAGCAGTCATTTAGGATGGAGCCATCAATTCTTTAGGGCGGAGCTAGCAGTCATTTAGGGCGGGGATATCAGTTCTTTAGGGTGGAGCTATGAGTCATTTAGGGCAGAAATATCAGTTCTTAACGGCGGAGCTATCAATCATTTAAGGCAGGGATATCAGTCCTTCAGGGTGGGGCTATTAGTCAATTTATGGTGGGAATATCAGTTTTTTTTAGGATGGAGATAGCAGATCTTTAGGGTGGAGCTATCAGTCATTTATAGTGAGGAAATCAGTTCTTTAGGGCGGGGCTATCAGTTCTTTAGGGTGGAGCAGTCAGTCATTTACAGCAGGATAGAATTTTTTTTAGGGTGGAATTATCAGTTCTTTAGGGTGGAGCTATCTGTCATTTAGGGTGGGGATATCAGTTCTTTAGGGCGGAGTTATCTGTCATTTAATGCAGGGATATCAGTCATTTAGGGTGGGGATATCAGTGTTTTTAGGGTGGAGCTATCAGTCATTTAGGATCGGGATATCAGTTTTTTTTAGGGCGGAGCTATTAGTCATTTAGGGTGGGGATATCAGTTCTTTAGGGCAGAGCTATCAGTCATTTAGGGCGGGAATATCCATTCTTTTTAGGGTGGGGCAATCAATCATTTAGGGTGGGGCTATCAGTCATTTAGGGTGGAGCTGTCAGTAATTTAGAGCAGGATATTATTTTTTTAGCGCGAGATTATCAGTTGTTTAGGGTGGGGATATCAGTTCCTTAGGGCGGAGCTATCTGTCATTTAGGGTGGGGATATGTTTGTTTTAGGGTAGAGCAATCAGTCATTTATGGTGGGATATAATTTTTTAGGGCGGGGTTATCGGTTCTTTAGGGCGGAGCTATCAGTCATTAAGGGCAGGGATATCAGTTCTTTTGGGCGGAGCTGTCAGTTATTTAGGGTGGAGCTATCAGTCATTAAGAGTGGGGATATCAGTTTTTTTAGGGTGGAGCTATCAGTCATTTAGGGTGGGGATATCAGTTTTTTAGGGTGGAGCTATCAGTCATTTAGGGTGGGGATATCAGTTTTTTAGGGCGGAGCTATTAGTCATTTACGACGGGGATTTCAGTAATTTAGGCACAGATATAATTTTCTTTAGGGCAGAGCTATCAGTCATTTAGGGCGGGAATATCCATTCTTTTTATGGTGGAGCTATCAATCATTTAGGGTGGGGCTATCAGTCATTTAGGGTGGAGCTGTCAGTAATTTAGGGTGGAGCTATCAGTCATTAAGGACGGGGCTATCAGTCATTAAGGGTGAAGATGTCAGTTCTTTAGGGCGGAGCTGTCAGTCATTTAGGGTGGAGCTATCAGTCATTAAGGACGGGGCTATCAGTCATTAAGGGTGGGGATATCAGTTGTTTTAGGGTGGAGCTATCAGTCATTTAGGGTGGGGATATCAGTTCTTTAGGGCAGAGCTATCAGTCATTTAGGGCGGGAATATCCATTCTTTTTAGGGTGGAGCTATCAATCATTTAGGGTGGGGTTATCAGTCATTTAGGGTGGAGCTGTCAGTAATTTAGAGCAGGATATTATTTTTTTAGCGCGAGATTATCAGTTGTTTAGGGTGGGATATCAGTTCTTTAGGGCGGAGCTATCTGTCATTTAGGGTGGGGATATCAGTTTGTTTTAGGGTAGAGCGATCAGTCATTTATGGTGGGATATAATTTTTTAGGGCGGGGTTATCGGTTCTTTAGGGTGGAGCTATCAGTCATTAAGGGCAGGGATATCAGTTCTTTAGGGCGGAGCTGTCAGTCATTTAGGGTGGAGCTATCAGTCATTAAGGACGGGGCTATCAGTCATTAAGGGTGGGGATATCAGTTGTTTTAGGGTGGAGCTATCAGTCATTAAGGACGGGGCTATCAGTCATTAAGGGTGAGGATATCAGTTTGTTTTAGGGTAGAGCGATCAGTCATTTATGGTGGGATATAATTTTTTAGGGCGGGGTTATCAGTTCTTTAGGGTGGAGCTATCAGTCATTAAGGACGGGGCTATCAGTCATTAAGGGTGGAGCTATCAGTCATTAAGGACGGGGCTATCAGTCATTAAGGGTGGGGATATCAGTTGTTTTAGGGTGGAGCTATCAGTCATTTAGGGTGGGGATATCATTTTTTTAGGGCGGAGCTATTAGTCATTTACGGCAGGGATTTTAGTAATTTTAGGCACAGATATAATTTTTTTTAGGGTGGAGCTATCAGTCATTTAGGGCAGGGCTATCAGTTCTTTAGGGTTGGGATATACGTTCTTTAGGGTGAAGCTGTCAGTCATTTAAGGCGGGGCTATTAGTAATTTAGGGCGAGAATATCATTTTTTTTAGGGTGGAGCTATCAGTCATTTCGGGCCGGGATATCAGATTTTAGGGCGGAGCTGTCAGTCATTTAGGGAGGGGATTTTTTTTAGGGCGGAGTTATCAATAGGCTGGAGCTTTCAGTCATTTAGGGCAGGGCTATCAGTTCTTTAGGGTTGGGATATCCGTTCTTTAGGGCGGAGCTATCAGTAATTTAGGGCAGGGATATCAGATTTTAGGGCGGAGCTGTCATTCATTTAGGGCAGGGCTATCAGTTCTTTAGGGTTGGGATATCCGTTCTTTAGGGCGGAGCTATCAGTCATTTAGGGCAGAGATATCAGTTCTTTAGGGTGGAGCTGTCAGTCATTTAGGGCGGGGCTATCAGTCATTTAGGGCGAGAATATCAGTTTTTTTTAAGGCGGAGCTATCAGTCATTTCGGGCCAAGATATCAGATTTTAGGGCGGAGCTATCAGTCATTTCGGGCTGGGATATCAGATTTTAGGGCGGAGCTATCAGTGCATGTCTCATTTCAATGTATGAAATCATGCACTGCTCTACATTTTTTTTATAATTTCAGGATTGTTTTAAGCGGATGCAATTCATAATAGCAAACAATCTCAACTTCTGTTCCATGGCAACTTTAAAGAAAAAAATTTGACTTAATGAGAATTCCCTCCACAACGGATTAGTAAAATGTTGAAGGGAGCCAATGAAAGTTCTGAAACACACTTGGTGCAAAAATGAAATCTGATTTAATGAACTCTTATTACAGAAAATGGAACAGACCGGTTCGTTTTTATCAGTGATGCAAAGACCTGGCCGGACGCTCAGAGTTACTGTAGGCAACATTACACAGACCTGGCCGTCATTCAGAATAAACTTGAGAATTCGCTGGTGAGAAGTCAGATGAAGCCCTACTCGAGTGCTTGGATCGGTCTGTTCAGAGACACGTGGAAATGGTCCGATGGTACAAATGTCTCCACTTCCTCCTTTGCCTGGCCGGGTAAACAACCAAAAATGAATACTCTTCAAATACCCTGTGGAGTTTCAGACTCTGGTGGCTTGACCAGTTATCAGATCTGCTCAAGCGCCCTTCCCTTCCTCTGCATCCTCCGTAAGTTTGATTTCTGAGCCTCAGCTGCTAATTGTTACATGGAAACAGACATTCATGTGATATAAATTCATATTTTGTATTTTACATTTCAAAAATGTGCCATATTTAAAACATATGTTTAGAAATATTGCTAAAATGCCCGCTTTCATCTTTTATTCTCATTTGAATAGCAAATATGTACATACCGCGGGGAAAATAAGTATTGGACACGTCATGGTTTTTCCTGGCAATAATATCTCTAAAGGAGCTGTTGATATGGAATGGAACCTGATTTTACAAACAATACAAACATAATTTGTAATAACAATGAAAAAAAAAGTACTAAACTACTGAAAATCAATTTAATACTTTATATAAAAGGCTTTTTAGTAACCCCTGCTGAAAAATCCTGCTTAAACCAGCCTAGGCTGGTTGGCTGGTTTTAGCTGGTCAACCAGGCTCGTTTTAGAGGGGTTTTGGCCACTTCCAGGCTGGTTTCCAGCCATTTCCAGCCTGGTCTTAGCTGATCAGGCTGGGAGATGACCAGCTAAAACCAGCTTGACCAGCCTAGCCAGGCTGGGAGCCCAGCCAAAAGCAGCTATGTCCAGCTCAAACCAGGCAGGTCTAGCTGTATTTCCAGCTTGACCAGCTAAGACCAGGCTAAAAATGGCTGGAAACCAGCCTGGAAATGGCCAAAACCCTTCTAAAACCAGCCTGGTCGACCAGCTAAAACCAGCCAACCAGCCTAGGCTGGTTTAAGCTGGATTTTTCAGCAGGGACGGCAGCTTAAAGAAGCCTCTCATATGGAGAATGAAGTCTCATGCATTGCTCAGGTGTGAGTTTCTCACAGACTTCAACAGAGTGTCAAAATCTGGATGGTTCTTTGGGGCTCGTCTGTCAAATCTGAGCTTATTTTAGTATTTTCAATTGGATTCGGGTCAGGTGATTGGCTGGGCCATTCTACAGCTCGATCTTCTTTCTCTGAGTTTCCTTGACTGTGTTTTGGATCATTGTCTTGCCGAAATGTCCACCCTGGTTTCATCTTCATCCTCCTGCTAATGAAGATGCTGGACTGAAGCAGCGAATCTGAATGTTATCAGTCGATTGAATGTGGTTATCAGCTGATAAATATGGGCCAATAGGGGCCTTCTGTGCCTACTGGTAGGCTCAGAAGGCTGTTATTAATCATCCACATGGTTAATCAGCTATATGAGACATATCCTCGCGTAAATCGATTGACCTACCCTCCTCCTTCCCTAAACCCGTCTGTTTTTTTAAAACACCACCAAAAGCAAATTATTTACTTGTTTGGCTTTTGTCTTGCCTGCTTTCTGAAACCGTTTCTCACCAAAATGGCATCGCTGTCAACTCCGCACCATGTCACAAGTCTGCCGACGTACACTGTGAGCCACTGGAAAAACTGGTAACAGCAGAAAAGCCATTCATACGGAGGCAATCGCTCATACCGCCACGTAGCATTCATTTTAAAGACAAAATGCAGACTGAGTCTGCTGAATATTTATATTATTTATTAAACTTCCTATTAATTATATTTAATAACATCTACCCCAACACTAAACCCAACCGTCACAGCAATGTAAAAACAGGAGTCTTCTCTATTAGTATAGCTGATAAATCATGCGGATGGATGATAATAGCCTTCTGAGCCTACCAGTAGGCACAGAAGGCCCCTACTGGCCCATATTTATCACCTGACAAAGCCTATTCAATCGACTGATAGCATTCGAAGTGGGTGACTGAAGCAGCTGATATTCATTTATACTGAGGAAGGGCGGAGAAATACTGAGAGATATCAGCTGCTGTCTGGGCTTTCCATGTCTTTCTACAACTCCCTTTCTTCATGCGTTCAATACTTTTTCCCTGCGTCATTTCATTTCATTACACTTCATTTGTAAACGAATTAAATTTGTTTTCTTTTCATATATACATTTCTTTGGTTTTCACCAGCATCTGGGGAAAATTTCAAGTCAACAGCACCTTTAGTAAAATGTTTTCGGAGAAAACTGGTGACATGCTCAATATTTAATTTCCCCCCTCTATATGTGGCCATTTTTGAACACATTTAAAAATAGCAGGCATTTTTCCGAACTTTGAAATGTTTCAAAACCCTTTTGTATTAGGAACTACTTTCTTCCGCCATTCATTCACATCTGCAGCTGACGTCAGAACAGCGGAAGCCGTTACTAATTCACCAACGTCACTTTAGAGCTAGTGTTTGAATGATTCTCTGTATGTCTAAAGTGAACTCTTTAGGATCATAAGGCTGAACGTGACATGAAATGCCATACATCTACAGAGATATCTTCTTACAGTGTTACAGTCTACAGTATTTCTCTGTTGCAATCGGGATTTCACAATAATTTACCCCAAAAATAACAACGAACCCACTAACGTTAACAGACTGCTGTTGCGTTTGCGATAAGGAAAAACGCTAAACACGTCTGTGCATTTCTTAATTCTTTCTGCCAACACAACACACATTCCTTATATGCAAGTAAATCTGTATAAATACAGCACTACAACATACAAGAGAGAGAGAGAGAGCGATAGACCAACGTCACTTTAGAGCTAGTATTTGAATGATTCTCTATAGCGTAATGTGAAGCGACGCTTCTGGTGTGTGACCCCCTTGATGACAAAACAGCAAATTTTGCTCACATTTTAAGATTATAAGGCTGAACGTGACATGAAATGCCATCTGTCTACAGAGATTTCTCACCAGACTGCTGTTGTGTTTGCGATAAGGAGGGACGAGGCTGAATCCAGCTTCTTATTGACTCTATCCGGTCCACCTTAAAAACCACGAGGCTTCCGTTTTTCAGCTTTTTATCTGCGCTCAAGAGATCACACTGAGCAAGGGCTTATTATGCGGTTCTGGCGCCATCTTGTGGATAGACGACATCAATTGTCTTTGGCCGCTGATGAGCTCTCAGAAATTGTAAATATTTTAAAATAGGCACTATTCTTGCAAATATACGGGATAGTTGCAATCTAAACGACTACATTCTCGACTAAAAAAGCCTCAAAAGTATATTTTGTTGTCTAACCACAGTAATATTTGTCAAGCTGTAGAGTCTGCTTGTTGCTAGCTGTATGTGGGCGGATTAATACACAAAGGGTAAGAGGCTAAACGAATAGATATTCTTCAAGACACTTCTACACAGCTTAAAGTAACATTTAAAGGCTTAACTAGGTTAACTAGGTTAACTAGGCAGGTTAGGGTAATTAGGCAAGTTATTGTATAATGATGGTTTGTTCTGTAGACTATCGAAAACAAATATAGCTTAAAGGGGCTAATAATATTGACCTTAAAATGGTGTTTAAAAAATTGAAAACCGCTTTTATTCTAGCCTAAATAAAACAAATAAGACTTTCTCCAGAAGAAAAAAATATTATCAGACATACTGTGAACATTTCCTTGCTCTGATCAACATCATTTGGGAAATATTAAAAAAAGAATATAAATCAAGAGGGAGAATAATCTTCAACTGTAAATATAATATTAACATATTATTATAAATATCAACTCAGAGTTCTATTTAATAAGTTTTTAAAAATGAATCAAAGTCTTTAAACGTTGATTTCTTCATAATCGATCAAATGTGTGTTGTATTCTACCAGGTGCAAAGAAACAGATTGTGAGAGTGATGGTGAAAAATATTCAGAATCGAAATGACCCAGCAGCGATGGAGGGTATCGTAGACTGGGTAAGTGTTAAAGGGTCACGAAACACCAAAACACATGTTTGAGCTGTTGACAGTCGTATTTGTGTCCCACACTGCTAAAAACACTATTAGGACACCTATATTTCACTAAAAAGTGTAAATTGGCTGTTTTTGCGTTAATTCAAGCAAATTCGTACTTCCGGTTTGAAATGAATTTTTGAAGCTGCGTCACGGTCATGACATAATAGCGTGTATTCCAGCGTGCAGACTGGACGTCTGTGCCAGAGTGAGTCTTATTACGTCTTACAGTGTGCTGCATTAATGCATGAGTAAGGCTTGGTTCAAACCAATCAGCGCGCTCTATTGTGCAACTTCATTAATATTCATTACTGTCACAGTGTTTAGACGACAGAGACGCCACGTTGTGTTGGCAAAACAAGCGTGAAGTGTTGCTGTTATAGTTTGCTGCAGTGAAGTTTTGTTTTCATTTTCTCTCTGTGAGAGCTCAGCTGGAGTCACGTGTGGATTAACAGTGTACGCGACGCGCGACAACAATAACTTACGTGTCTAAGGAGGAACATTGTTTACCTGAGAGCTGTTCTCATCTGCAAACACTGAGATCCGGATTCGCTTGTAGTCTCCTCTTAATAAAGACGCGGCTCTAGTTGCTGGTGATTGTCCTGTCTCTACAGGTTTGGTAAGTGAGCGACCAGTGCTCTTTGTTTATTCAGTTTGTTCGTATCGAACAAACTATTGCACCGAGTGTAAACATGTTAGCACCACAACCAAACTGTAATCTCGTGTAGGATTTTCACTGCATTTAGTGACCGGAATAACACACGCGGCTTTCTGACGCTACCTGCCGAGTGCATCTAAGTTTCCGGGAAATGCTGAGGTTTTTTTTCTCTCATTCGCCGTGCGGTATCAAACATTGCATGAAAAATACACGCTTAGAGCAGTTCCTCAAATCAAATATCTCGTTTGTTGCGAGGGGCATGAATGAATTCCCTGAATGAAAGAGCCAAACTGCAGTTAAAGTCCACCATTTAATAATTTGGCAAATAATTCGACTACAGATGTCCATGTAAACACAGTCACTTTGTCCCCTGTGCGTGTGTATTTTGACTCTGAAATTCAGCGCACCCAAATAGACACTCCCACACCAAGCCTCTTTAATTCCTCCGACACTCCCCCCTAAACAGAGCTGGACACGCCCACTTTTCTGACTTTTTCCAAAGTAGAGGAGTGAAAACACACTGCTGAAACGAGGCGGTTTCATGGCCCTTTAAATCAATACTGCTGAAAAAATCAGAATCCAGGACTCCAGACGGCAGTGGGGTTGGGTACCAAAACTCGGTACTTTATTGGCACAGGTGCAAAATTATAAAAGCCAGAGGCATTGTCTGATCGGTACTGGAGAATTATTGCCGAATAAACATTACGTACAGTAGCATACTGACCAACCTTTTCTAATTTGTCATATTTGGCACCGTTTACACTGCCAGTTAAATGTGACCCGATTTTTTGCTCATATGTGACACGGATTGGATCTGTACTATGACCTTGGATGCATTCGGATGTTCAGAGATCGGTTTCTGGCCTCCTTCATGTGTGTAAATAAATCAGAAATGTGATAATGCGGCTATCATGTAAACAGGCAGATCGATTTATTGAGGCGTTCCGTTTCGTACGTCGTTAAACTAAGACACTGTGGTACTCTCTGCGGTTTAATGACGAAGAAGGAAGAGCATGTGTGGGGACGCCAACGCGGTAAACGACAGATGTAACAGAGGCTAAATTTACCTGCCTTCTTGCCCTGTGGGGCTATGAGTATATAAACACCATATATAAACCATACAGGCGCAAGCTGCGATGACGGCCCTTTCCCTCCACCTCAAAATCCTTTTAAAGAACGTCATATTTCGCAGAGCTAAAAGCAAGACAATTTCTTCCATCGTGGCTAGTGTGGTGCAGATGCTAGAACCCGCATTTACGCATGCGCGACGTCAGAAATTGTATGGCAAGAGTAAACGCATGAATTGGATATGGGTGACAATTAAAAGAACGTGTGAACAGGCAAATAATCTCCGATAAAGGCAACAAAACGGAGATGGGCATCAAGACCTGACCAGACCTGATATTCTTCTGCACTGCGAGAAACACTCGTCTTGTTCCACCGTAGGCAGTACACACCGCCAAGAGCACACACCTGAAACGAGACTCGCACACACAGCTTGTAAGCTTGCGCTTAATGGAGCAACGATGGCAGAGAGAACCAAATGGTCAGTATGTATGTATTTCAGCTGAGTGCACACTGACAATGCTCGTTGAAACAAGTAGTTTTCTCGTAAAAGCTGCGGCCCTCCAGGATTCCAGTTTGAGATGTATGATCTAAATTAATAGTTTAATAAGCACACGGTTACATTGACAATTGTATTTCATTTTCTGCTGTGGCCTAAATATATCTTAAACGTTAAAAATGCTTTTACGTTACTTAACAAATAGATTAATGATAATAATAAACTACGCTTATTAAAAATCATATAAAAAACGGATTATTTTTACATCGCAAGAGGCTCCAAAACTATTCCCTTTAATCCCCTGTGCTAATGATAAATCATAAACATTAGCCTCAGCTGATCGTTTAACAGCGTTTTGCAACTCGAATAGGGTATTTTTCAACTGTAGGGGCTGTATTTTGACGGTCCAAAACGCAGGGCGCAAACGCTTTCAGGGCGTGTCAGAACGCATTTTTGCTAATTTAAGGACGGGAAAATCCGCTTGCCGCCGTGGCGCATGGTCTAAAAGGGTTGAGTTTATTTTTTTAATGAGTTATAGGTGTGTTTTGAGAATAAACCAATTAGAGTCTCATCTCCCATTCCCTTTAAGAGCCAGCTGCGTCGCGTCATAAGCGCAGTTGCTATTTACATGATGTAAAGTAAATGTTAGTGGAAAAACTGAGCATTTCACTAGCAAACAGTTGTTAAACAGAAAACTGTTAAACAGAGCATCTACTGCGTGAAAATGAGAGATAATGGATCGCTCTTGGATAGGGAAACCTTTACGCACAGACGTCAATTAGTCTATAAATAATTAATTGCGTTTGTTAAGCGCAAATATTCGTTTCAAAACTATTTCTAAATTCAGTTCTAATTTCCAGCAAACGAATAAATGAACAATAATAACAAAGTGTGCTCAAAAACCTGAGTTATATCCTAAAACACATGCTGTGCTGTTTTTAATAAAACAAATATAAATATGGATATAATAAATAATACTGCTAATATTAATAACATTATACAAAAGTAAATTGTTATGAATGAACTGAAAAAGCCTCCCGAGATGAAGAAGACATAAAAGCAGTGGTTTTTCATATTTATGTAGGCTAGAAAATAATATGTTTTGTAATATTTTAATCCTTTATATTTATATTCTATATCTATTCTTATTATATCCTATATATATCCTTAATATTTTCATTTTTTCATATGTAAAGATATTTGCCTATTGCTCTCTTGTGTGTATTAAGCAGTGTGTAAGCGAGGCGCAACTCTGCGCTGGAGTTTAGACCGGGTTTGTTTTGGTCTAATGAAAAATCTATTATAGTTTCTCAAAATAGCAACGCGCCAGCGGTCCGCCTCAGAACGCCTTCCTTTTTAGACCAGAACGCCTATGTGCGCACAAATGAGCGCTAATGCATTTGCTATTTAAACAGCGCCTCAAAACCACTCTTGCGCCAAGCTTAAACTAGCAAAAGACTATTGCGTCGCGCCTTGCGCCACATTGCGCCTGGTGTATGATAGGGCCCTAGGAGGCCAAGAAAGGTAGAAAAGGCAAATGTGTTGATTTTTCTCCAGACGAATGGTTAAAAACTGAGTCATTCATTTAAAAAACACTACAAAAAAGTACAGATTAGAGAACCGTTTGAGTACCGAACCAATAAGTGGTATAGATTAAAGTAGTAATACCGGTAAAACCTTAACGATACCCCTCCCTAAAAAGCAGTGTAATAAACCAGGGGTTCTCAACCTTTTTCACTTCGGGGCCCACTTCTTTCTCTGATCCATTTTTGAAGGTCCACCAGTCTGACATTTTCTCAAATGTTAGTATGAAATGCTAATTTAAACCTTTATTTATTAACAAATATATATATTTATACAACATTTCTGTCTGGTTCTTGAATCTGATTGGATGATAGCCGTGCGATATTTCGCCAGTAACATCACACAAAGGCCTCTTCACCCTTCACCTCTGTGTATTACTCCGCCCACATACAGCCAGCAACAGAAAGACGCTACAGTTTCACAATTATTACTGCTGTTAGACGACAAAAGGTACCTTTGAGGCTTTTTTTAGTTGAGAATGTAGCTGTTTAGATTGCAACTATGCAGTTTATTTATAATTACAGTGCCTATTTTAAAATATTTACAATTTCTGAGAGAGTCGGCGACGGTTGACGCTTTCTATCCAGAAGATGGTGACAGAACCACATTATAAGCCCTTATGCTTGGAAGATATAACAGTCTGATTTCTAATAACTATTCCCTTATAAAACACTCACAGCACATCAATTTGGACAACTGCGAGCATATATTTAACATTTCAAAGAAATATTCACAGAGACTTTAACTCCACACATAGTTTGTGAATGAACAGACTTGCATGTACTAGCTGCAGACGTGATCATGAGGCAGTTTTTGCGCTGAGTTTGTAGTCATCCATCAGAGAACAGGAGAAAGAGCGTTACTTTAATCATTCTAATATAGCATATTAATCCAAAAATTATAGCATAAATAGAAGAAACCGACGTCTTTGGAAAGTGTCTTTGCTAAGGGGAAAAAACCCAGTAAATGGCCCGCGAACTGCCAAGGAATGGATTCCCAACCCATTTGTCAACAAATCAGGTGAATCCAGCATGGCTCTGCAAGAAGATCAACTGATGGAGATCACAATTGGGGCCGTTCGCTTATCGCGTATTTCTAGAGTTTGCACAAGTTTGCTGTTTCCAATGGAGGTGCGCGGCAATGAGCTCACCGCGAGTCACGTGACAAGAATTGATCGATCACACACACCAAAAATGGACAATTTTATAATCTGTTCTCCACAATAAAGACAGTCTCCCTGATTGGCTTCGCCGTAATCCTCACACTAATTGATAGAGCATAACGAATAACATGCAAGTGGTAAATTGTAATACCCTTTCCATTTCTTTCCATTATACACCAGTGTAAATACTGATATTTTTGTTGTTGAATGTCAAAAAGGGACAATTTAAAGGCCAACAGTTTACGTTTTTTAGTTACAAATGGCCTACTGATGTTTTTATATTTCACATCAGGCTATTATTTGTGCGTAAACATCTAGATATAGTACTAAACATTCTGTTTATTTGAAAACAACATTTTTAGTCATCATTACAGCAAAAGTATATGAGCGATTATATCATTAAATGTGGAGGGGGCTCACAATATTTTCCAGGGATAAAGGGGTCTCAGGCAAAAAAAAGGTTGGGAACCACTCAGGGCCAGCGCGTCCATAGAGGTGATATAGTTGGCCGTCTAGGGCGGCAGAATAGAGACGGCGGCGTCCGCAACACTACCCTCACCACCCGCGCCCTCAGTTATATCCGCGTCTAGGTCGGCAGAATAGAGAGAGTAGCGTCCATGATACTACCCTCACCACCTGTGCCCTCAAATATATCCGCGTCTAGGGGGGTAGAATAGAGAGGGTGGCATCCCCGACACTACCCTCACCACCCGCAGCCTCAGTTATATCCGCGTCTAGGTCGGCAGAATAGAGAGAGTGGCGTCCGTGATACTACCCTCACCACCCGCGCCCTCAGTTATATCCGCGTCTAGTGTGGTAGAATAGAGAGGGCGGCGTCCTCGACACTACCCTCACCACCCGCGCCCTCAGTTATATCTGTGTCTAGTGTGGTAGAATAGAGAGGGCGGCGTCCGCGACACTACCCTCACCACCCGCGCCCTCAGTTATATCCGCGTCTAGTGTGGTAGAATAGAGAGGGCGGCGTCCTCGACACTACCCTCACCACCCGCGCCCTCAGTTATATCTGTGTCTAGTGTGGTAGAATAGAGAGGGCGGCGTCCGCGACACTACCCTCACCACCCGCGCCCTCAGTTATATCCGCGTCTAGTGTGGTAGAATAAAGAGGGCGGCGTCCTCGACACTACCCTCACCACCCGCGCACTCAGTTATATCTGTGTCTAGTGTGGTAGAATAGAGAGGGCGGCGTCCGCGACACTACCCTCACCACCCGCGCCCTCAGTTATATCTGTGTCTAGTGTGGTAGAATAGAGAGGGCGGCGTCCTCGACACTACCCTCACCACCCGCGCACTCAGTTATATCTGTGTCTAGTGTGGTAGAATAGAGAGGGCGGCGTCCGCGACACTACCCTCACCACCCGCGCCCTCACTTATATTCGCGTCTAGGTCGGCAGAATAGAGAGAGTGGCGTCCCCGACACTACCCTCACCACCCGCGCCCTCAGTTATATCTGTGTCTAGTGTGGTAGAATAGAGAGGGCGGCGTCCGCGACACTACCCTCACCACCCGCGCCCTCACTTATATTCGCGTCTAGGTCGGCAGAATAGAGAGAGTGGCGTCCCCGACACTACCCTCACCACCCGCACCCTCAGTTATATCCGCATCTAGGGCAGCAGAATAGAGAGTGCGCCTTCCGTGACACTACCCTCACCACCCGCGCCCTCACTTATATTTGCGTCTAGGTCGGCAGAATAGAGAGAGTGGCGTCCATGATACTACCCTCACCACCTGTGCCCTCAAATATATCCGCGTCTAGGGGGGTAGAATAGAGAGGGCGGTGTCCGTGACACTACCCTCACCACCCGCGCCCTCAGTTATATCCACGTCTAGTGTGGTAGGATAGAGAGGCAGGCGTCCGCAACACAACCCTCACCACCCGCGCCCTAAGTTTTATCCATGTCTAGGAGAGTAGAATAAAGAGGGCGGCGTCCTCGACACTACCCTCACCACCCGCGCCCTCAGTTATATCCGTGTCTAGGAGGGTAGAATAGAGAGGGTGGCGTCCGTGACACTACCCTCACCACCTGCGCCCTCAGTTATATCCACGTCTAGTGTGGTAGAATAGAGAGGCAGGCGTCCGCAACACTACCCTCCCCACCCACGTCCTCAGTTATATCCGCGTCTAGGTCGGCAGAATAGAGAGAGTGGCGTCCATGACACTACCCTCACCACCTGCGCCCTTAGTTATATCCACGTCTAGTGTGGTAGAATAAAGAGGCAGGCGTCTGCGACACTACCCTCACCACCCGCGCCCTCAGTTATATTCGCGTCTAGGGCAGCAGAATAAAAAGGCCGTCATCCGCAACAGCCCCCCCCCTTTCATTTTAGGGTTGAGGGCGGCGTGACCGTCCTTTGCCTAGAGCGGCAGTTCAGCTTGCTCCGGCCCTGGAACCACTGACTTAGGGTATTAGGGTATCTGATTGGTGAATCATAAATTGGATAATGCGGGACCAGCCACAAATAATCATAAGCACGTGACATGACACAAAAACGTTTACAAGACCATCAGAAGCTTTTTACATCCACCTAGTTTTATTGTGCATTTTGGAATTTTGCATAAAACATTAGGAATAGGTTAGTAATAACTAGTTTAGTTTAAAATAGGGTCATGTGGAAACCCAATGGACACCTTGACCAAAAATACAGCAAGACTGCAAATCAGTTGACTACTGTGCTCTTTAATTGACGTCAAATTGACATCTAACACTGGCGACAAACGTCAACCACAGGACAGCCAGTGTTAGATGTCAATTTGATGTTGTTTCGAGATCAAGGTCGTTTAAACGCATTGTCGGGACACAAAATACAGTGTAAATTTGTCAATTGTAATCGAAGCTTTTAGATATTCTGCCATTATTTTGGTGGTCAAATGGGCATCAGAGTGTGGATGTCAAATGGACATCAAGGTTTTGACATCAAAGTCATTTTTTAAATGACCGCCAAATTAACGTCATTTTGAAATGAAGGTGCAAGCTTGGAAGTGCAGACACTGAGAGAGTATGACTACTAGCAATACTTAGTAATAAATGCCTGATTCTCTTCTTCAGATAAGCCAGATGCTGAAGAAATGGGGTCTAGAAACGCAAACAAAAGTGACGTTGAGAATTCAGCCAGACGGAAACGTCTTCACACTTTTCAAGAAACCATGCAAACAAAACATGTGTCAGTCAGAAGCTGCAGAGCACTGCTAACTCACAGACGTGTTCAACTCTGTCCTTGTAAAGTCAACAATATGTCTTAAGGGGACGTTCAGATAAAGTCTAACTATGCGGTGCCATGACTAATATGTTTTGTTTACTGTTTTGTTCGATCATCCTAACGTATGGATTAATGATTATGTAAATAATTTCAGTTATTTTAGCGTGGCTTCCTGACAGAATCACTTGAATTAGCTCATGTCGACACATGTAACGTGGACCGTACGGGAACATTAAGTTCTTAAAACATCTTTGTAATTGTTAAATTGTATTTTTGCTTGTTTGCTTTATATCTGTTCAAATAAAACGACTAGAAGTGTTGGCTGTGATTATTTTCTGAATACCATTTCATCAATAAATCACCTATAGAGCTGTGTTTCTCAACCATGTTCCTGGAAGACCACCAGCTCTGCACGTTTTCTTAACCGAACACTCCTGATTCAGATCATCAGCTCATTAGCAGAGGCTAAAAGAGCTGTAATGGATGTGACCGCCAAAGGAGACATCCAAAACATGCAGTGCTGGTGGTCCTCCGGGAACGTGGTTGAGAAACACTGACCTACAGCACCTTTACTTTTTTAGGCTTAGCATGCTGTCCCTGGAGAGAACCCTGAGCTTAGAGATAATTATGCCCAGGGCTTCCGCCTGGTCCTTTAGTTCTGGAGAGCTCGCACTGGTAAGAGGGAGATGGGGTGAATGGGGGGTGGTTCTCAAAAACAAAAGAAAACGAAGGTAGTAATGCTACACGGGCTATTTATAGTGAGTTTGGAATGATCTAATTGGCTTACTGATTAGTGGTGGGCAAAGCGAGGCTTCGTGAGACACTGAAACAGTCGAAGCAAAGGTGTCGAAGCTTCGAAAACCATCTCTACAGTGACACCTAGTGGTCATTTTATGTATCGCTCTAGAACAGCTTCAGCAAAGAAACAGTTACACAACGTCAGGAATTAAACCCCATGCTGTAGAATTGATATTTCGAGTGATTTAGTGGAGCGGTGATAGTTAGCATGCAGAGATAATTGGTTCCAATCCAAGGTGATGCAGCTATATTTGTTAGTTCTTAAGCGATCTGTTCTAACGTGCTTTGTTTTAACATTGGTCTGACATCCCATTGGACACTTTTTGAATAAACATGTCTTGTTTTGGTCATAAAAATTAACATTAAAATACATAAAGTGACCATTTGTGAGATTTTTTGCAAGCCGGGAATCGAACTTAGGACATTTGTATAAATAGAGGGTTCTCCCTACCCTGTTAATCAAACGCAGATTCGCCAGGGCTCAAAATGCTTCGGAAATGTCTGATGCTTTGAATCGATTTAGTCACGGGACCTTGTGCTCTGGATCATGCTTCGGTGCAGTGTTTTAAAACACTTGCGAAAACGCTCTTTGAAACACTTGCGGCAGCCATCTACTAAGTACAGATGAGGGACCAGCTGTGATCAATCATATCACATGCTCCTTTCGAAACTAGTTTGTGAAACTTCACTTAAAATCTCTATTAAATAGAAATTAAACTGTGACTGTGAGTCAGACATGACCATTTAGCTTTATTAAATATGAAATATTTAACATTTTCATAACACGCATAGCACTCTTTAGATGACAAACTCAATTACACAAAAGCACAAACACTAAACCTGGCAAAGCGTGGCAATGCAAGCATTCCTTAATTCATTGCTCATGTGCATTTTTTAGCTTTCTTGCTTGATTTTTATAAAAATAGAACTGTTCTGCAACATATGTTTGTATATGAAGAGTTCCGATGCAAAAACCTCTAAGCGCCATCTGAAAATTCATTCATTCAATCATTCATTTTCTACCGCTGTTCTAGGGCCGAGTCGTGGGGGCAGCAGTCTTAGGAGAGAACCCCAGACTTCCCTCTCCCCAGACACTTCCTCCAGCTCCTCTGGGGTGATCCCGAGGCGTTCCCAGGCCAGCCGAGAGACATAGTCCCTCCAGCGTGTCCTGGGTCTTCCCCTAAGCCTCTTACCGGTGGGACATGCCCTGGAACACCTCCCTAGGCAGGCGTCCAGGAGGCATCTGAAACAGATGCCCGAGCCACCTCAGCTGACTTCTCCCGATGTGGAGGAGCAGCAACTCTACTCCGAGCTCCTCCCGGGTGACAGAGTTCCTCACCCTATCCATAAGAGTGCGCCCTGCCACCCTTTGAAGGAAACTCATTTCGGCTGCTTGTATCCGAGATCTTGTCCTTTCAGTCATGACCCAAAGCTCATGAACATAGGTGAGAGTAGGAACGTAGATTGACCAGTAAATCGAGAGCTTTGCCTTTCGGCTCAGCTCCTTGATCACCACAACGGACCGGTACATCGACCGCATTACTGCTGCCACTGCACCAATCCGTCTGTCAATCTCACGTTCCACCCTTCCCTCACTCGTGAACAAAACCCCAAGATACTTAAACTCCTCCACCTGGGGTAAGGACTTTCCTCCAACCTGGAGATGGCAAACCACCTTTTTCCGCTAGAGCACCATGGCCTCGGACTTGGAGGTGCTGATTCTCATCCCAGCCGCGTCACACTCGGCAGCAAACCACCATCTGAAGATGTCTTATACAATGAGCATTCTCTTTAGCCTCCCATGTTTATGGTCAGCTATTTTCAACATAGGCTCATACTGAAAGCGTAGTACTATATACGCTTCTGGAGACCGTGAATTATGTAGCCAGAAGTACATATGGCTGAATTTCATTTTTTAAGCGAACGATACAGGACGGTATGACGCCATTACTTTTTACGCATTCCAGCTGACCGCTTACCTCCGTGTGAACGGCTTTCCCGCTGAAACCAGTTGGTTCCGTTAGCTCGTCATGTACGACAGCGGATTTGAGAGGCAGAGAGCAGTCGACCACAACAACGAGGCTGGAGTTTGGTGAAAAACGGTTCTAGAAGGCAGGTAAGACTAAACCGAACCCCAAAAAAATAAAATAAGAGGGTGAGAATGTGGTAAAATCCGAAAACGTGTTAAAAATCAGACGAGGGCTTTTCTGTTTCCGCATTGCTTTTGAAAATTGTTGGTTGGGTTTAGGGAAGTGGGTGGGCAGGGGTCAATCGATAAAATTAGTTGGGTTTAGGAAAGGAAGAGGGTGGGTCAGTCGATTGGTCATTCAGTCAGCAAGTCAACAGCGGCCTCTGGTGGGTTTATGCGACAACAGCGGGCATGAATGGCACTCGCGAGAGAAATTTGAAGAATACACAGCGGCCTATCGTGGATTCCCGAAAACAAAAACTGCATAAAAACGCACATCCTGGGACGTGTTCTGTGTGGAGTTTGCATGTTCTCCAGTGTTGCCGTGGGTTTCCTCCGGGTGCTTCGGTTTCCCCCACAGTCCAAAACCATGTGGCATAGGCGAACTGGCCGTAGTGTAGGTGTGTGAATGGGAGTGTAAGAGTGTTTCCCAGTACTGGGTTACAGCTGGAAGGACAACGGCTGCGTAAACCATATAACGGATGAGCAAACATATGCTGGAGGTTCATTCTACAGCCACCTCTGAAGAATAAAGGGACTGAACCGGAAAGAAAGCGAACGAATGAATAATCTGGTCATTCGTAAATCTGAATGTCTCCGAATAAAAAATGTAATGAAAAATAAAAACTTAAAAATATGGAAAGAGAAATGACACGTTATATAAAACAAAATAAAATGTATATTACATGTTTCAGAATGTAGTGAAGTGAAAGTATTCCATAGGTAATGTGATAAGATCAATGTACAGATAAACACGTAACACGTAAGATCAATGCAAAGGTAAACACGTTATTACTGTCCACCACTGTAGATATCGTACAGGGCTGCATGATATTGGAAAATTTGCTACATTTAATTTTTATGCAAAATGTTTTGCTGTAGAAACACGAGTTCAGCAGACGGCTGGAATAGCTCTATTTTGGAAAGAATTTATTCGATTATTTGGGAAGGATTCTGAAGGGGTGTGAGTGAATGAATAATTCCACACTCGAAACCAAGGGGTGAGAAATTTTCCCAGAATACACGAGTCACAACGGCAGCATAGCTGTACACGGAAGTAAGGAAATCCACAAATTAGAATTTTTTTTTGTCATTATTAGAAATTTTTTTACAAACAAGCACGTTTTAATTTATTCATAACTGCGTTCGTGTTTTACTATCCTGCTTAAAAACCCCCGCTAAAATAATACGTTTGGCGATCTATAATCCCTAATCATAACTCCTGTACAGCAGTCCCACAACATTCTGACACTCGATGACCCTCGAATACCCAGTCGGAAATCGGAAATGTCTAGTGGCTGGGAATGAGCTGTTTACAGTGTCTGCTATAATGTTAATGTTGTTTGTGTGTTTACATTGATGAATAAGGCCACTGTGTAAATGCACAGTACAGTTACGATCTTATTGTCACATTATATCATTATAATAACATGATATATGCCTTCAGTGATTTCCTGAAGATAAATACCAACAAATAACGCAACTGGAATCACTCCAGCAGTCGCCATCGTCTCATCTCGTATGAAGCAAGAGGTCTCGATGACGTGTGCAGGTGCTGTAGTGCTGTCCCATTTCTTAAGGGTAAATTTCGAAGCCCTTCTCCTTCGCACTCTGTTTCAAGGGCCAAGGGGAAGGGATACAAAAATAGAATTGGGATTGGGCCTTATGCTGCGTTCACACCAGACGCGGAACGCGCGTCAAGCGCGAGTGATTTACATGTTAAGTCAATGCCAACGCGCGAATAGATATCCTGCGGCGTGAATGACTCGAATTGCGCGGTGCGAATAGCGCAATACGCGCGAGGCAAATTGAGCGTGTTGCGCGTTTGACGCGCTTAACGAGCGTTTCGCGCAAATCTCTCGAGTTCGAAAATCTAAACTTCAGCGGACATTCGCGCCACGTTAACCATTCAGAAGCTTGCTCTTGTGGGGGCGTGATTGTGAACCTGTAGATGGTGTCCCAGGGGAAATCCTCCAGACTTCACCGACAACAAGTCATCAAACTGGGCTTGGCTCAGACAGAAGCACCGCTGAAAGTCTCCGTGATCCAGGTCCAGTTTCTGGAGGAGTTTATGAGCTCACAGAGCTGGATGCACCTCTGAAAGCATGACTCAGACACACGACGTATCGACGCTGTTTTTCAGCCTTCCTACAGCACATAAACACTGTTATTTTCTTCATGAAATCCATGTTAGCCTTTTAGCAACAAAGCTACAGTCACCGGGCAGACAGAAGCCCCGCCCATCACCTGAATCCGCGTCTGTTCTGAAGTGAATTTGACATGCGAATGAAGCGGATTTGACGCGCGAATGAATCGAGTAAACGCAAATGTTCACGTGGCTATTTATGCGCGAATAGCGCGAATTATCCGCGCGTTCCGCGTCTGGTGTGAACACAGCATTAGACTCCTCTGAAAAGTGTAAAATAGAGCTGATCAAGACATCTGGTGAAAGTTTACTCACATCGCAGAAAAGCACTTCATTCACTATTTATTTAGTCGCGAGCGTGTATGTGTGTTGCTTCAAACTTACAAAGAGACACAGAGGAGTTTAATCGATAGATCCCGAATCCCGCATAAAGCGGCTCTGTGAATTTGCAGGTGAACGTGTGTAAGTGCGTGAGTGTGTTCGAGACGCTGTAGAAGGACAGAGTACCCGCTGAGCAGTCCACATAAACACCCACTCTCCTCCAGGAGCTTGAAGGCACACGTATGACTGTCTCCTTGTGATCATGGCAGGCCGTGAAAGCCTCATCGCAGATTAGACTCCAGGAATTTCTGTTGTTCCTGTTATATCCAAACTCGGAGAACTCATTCCAACCTTTTCTCCAGATTGCTTTATACGCCACGGATATAACAGCGTACCCGGTCCATTCGGCCTCCCAGTAGCAGCGTCCAGACAGGCCTTCTCTACAGAGCACCTGTGGCCAGCCGTCAAATCTCTCCGGGTGATCGGGGTAGGACTGCTTTTCCTCCACATAAGTCACCTTTCTGCTGTCTTCAGACAGAGTTAGATTACTGTTGGCTGTTTTCGGATCTAAGGTGAGATCACAGGCATCTGGACACAAGAACAAGGAGAACGTTAACAACCACAGTTGATGTCTGACACAGTTACTGTATTCTTATGACATGTTTTTGGGGAATGCGGTAACTACATTTTAAATGCGCGTGACTTGATTACAGTTGCTAAAGTTAATATAACTGTTATTTGCGCTACTAGAGCTTGTATACATTTACACTGGATCTGTTTAGGAATATATTGAGACAGTGCTGTGCGTCACCGATTGTTCAACGACTTAAACGAATGTGAACAAAGCGATGTGCATCTTTTCAGGTCAGAACTACAGTTTTGACTTTGTGGTGCTATTTTAGGCTATAATTTATTTTTGTTGTGATGTGTTTAGGCTTTTGTTTTAGGTTTTTAAAGTAACTTGAATGTAAAGTAATTAGTAATCTGATTACTTTTGACCTGCAGTAACTACTAATGTAATCCGATTACAATTTTCAAGAATTAAGTGAATTAATTAGCCATAAATTTGACTTTGTTGTGATTTTTTAGGCTTTTGTTTTAGGTTTTCAAAGTAACTTGAATGTAAAGTAATTAGTAATCTGATTACTTTTTACCTGCAGTAACTACTTATGTAATCCGATTACAATTTTTTAAGTATTAAGGGAATGAATTAGCTATAAATTTGGCTTTGTTGGGATATTTTTAGCCTTTTGTTTTAGGTTTTTAAAGTAACTTGAATGTAAAGTAATAAGTAATCTGATTACTTTTTAACTGCAGTTAATACTTATGTAATCCGATTACAATTTTCAAGTATTAAGTGAATGAATTAGCTATAAATTTGACTTTGTTGTGATTTTTTAAGGCTTTTGTTTTAGCTTTTTAAAGTAACTTGTCTGTAAAGTAATTAGTAATCTGATTACTTTTTACAGGCAGTAACTAGTAATGTAATCCAACTACAATTTTCAAGTATTAAGGGAAGGAATTAGCTATAAATTTGACTTGATTGTGAGTTTTTAGGCTTTTGTTTTAGGTTTTCAAAGTAACTTGAATGTAAAGTAATTAGTAATCTGATTACTTTCTACATGCCATAATAAGTCATGTAATCTGAATACATTTTTCAAGTATTAAATGTTGAAATTTTCAAGTAGTAAATATTAAATGCATGAAAGAACTATAATGTTGAACTCATAGGTTTTGTTTAAGCTTCTGTTTTAGGTTTTCCAAATAACTTGACTGTAAAGTAGATAGTAATCTGATCATTTTTTTACAGGCAGTAACTAGTAATGTAATCCGATTACAATTTTCAAGTATTAAGTGAATGAATTAGCTATAAATTTGACTTTGTTGTCATTTTTTTTGGCTTTTGTTTTAGGTTTTCAATGTAACTTAAATGTAAAGTAATTAGTAATCGGATTACTTTTTACCTGCAGTAACTACTAATGTAATCCGATTACAATTGTGACTTTTTTAAGCTTTTGTTTTTGGTTTTCTGATTAGTAATCTGATTACTTACTACATGCCATAATAAGTAATGTAATATAAAAAATTTTTTTACACCTTTGTTAAAGTTTTTAAAGTAACTTGAATGTAAAGTAATTAGTAATCTGATTACTTTTTACAGGCAGTAACTTATAATGTAATCCGATTACAATTTTCAAGTATTAAGTGAATGAATTAGCTATAAATTTGACTGTTGTGATTTTTTAGGCTTTTGTTTTAGGTTTTCAAAGTAACTTGAATCTAAAGTAATTAGTAATCTGATTACTTTTTACCTGCAGTAACTACTTATGTAATCCGATTACAATTTTTTAAGTATTAAGGGAATGAATTAGCTATAAATTTGGCTTTGTTGGGATATTTTTAGCCTTTTGTTTTAGGTTTTTAAAGTAACTTGAATGTAAAGTAATAAGTAATCTGATTACTTTTTAACTGCAGTTAATACTTATGTAATCCGATTACAATTTTCAAGTATTAAGTGAATGAATTAGCTATAAATTTGACTTTGTTGTGATTTTTTTAGGCTTTTGTTTTAGCTTTTTAAAGTAACTTGTCTGTAAAGTAATTAGTAATCTGATTACTTTTTACAGGCAGTAACTAGTAATGTAATCCAACTAAAATTTTCAAGTATTAAGGGAAGGAATTAGCTATAAATTTGACTTGATTGTGATTTTTTAGGCTTTTGTTTTAGGTTTTCAAAGTAACTTGAATGTAAAGTAATTAGTAATCTGATTACTTTCTACATGCCATAATAAGTCATGTAATCTGAATACATTTTTCAAGTATTAAATGTTGAAATTTTCAAGTAGTAAATATTAAATGCATGAAAGAACTATAATGTTGAACTCATAGGTTTTGTTTAAGCTTCTGTTTTAGGTTTTCCAAATAACTTGACTGTAAAGTAGATAGTAATCTGATCATTTTTTTACAGGCAGTAACTAGTAATGTAATCCGATTACAATTTTCAAGTATTAAGTGAATGAATTAGCTATAAATTTGACTTTGTTGTCATTTTTTTTGGCTTTTGTTTTAGGTTTTCAATGTAACTTAAATGTAAAGTAATTAGTAATCGGATTACTTTTTACCTGCAGTAACTACTAATGTAATCCGATTACAATTGTGACTTTTTTAAGCTTTTGTTTTTGGTTTTCTGATTAGTAATCTGATTACTTACTACATGCCATAATAAGTAATGTAATATAAATAATTTTTTTACACCTTTGTTAAAGTTTTTAAAGTAACTTGAATGTAAAGTAATTAGTAATCTGATTACTTTTTACAGGCAGTAACTAGTAATGTAATCCAACTGCAATTTACAAGTATTAAATATTGACTTTATAGTGCTTTTTTAGGCTTTTGTTTCAAGTTTTTTTTAAGGTTATTAGTAATCTGAATACTTTGTACAGGCAGTTACTTATAATGTAATTCGATTACAATTTTTTGTTGTGAATTTTTTAGGCTTTTGTTTAAGGTTTTCCAAGTAAATTGAATGTAAAGTAATTAGTAATCTGATTACTTTTTACATGTCATAAGTCGTGTAATCTTAATTTTTTTTTACACTTTTGTTTAAGTTTTTGATGTAACTTGAATGTAATTAGTAATCTGATTACTTTTACAGGCAGTAACTTATAATGTAATCCGATTACAATTTTCAAGTATTAAGTGAATGAATTAGCTATAAATTTGACTGTTGTGATTTTTATGCTTTTGTTTTAGGTTTTCAATGTAACTTGAATGTAAATTAATTAGTAATTGGATTACATTTTACATGAAGTAATTAGTAATGTAATATAATTAATTATTTAACATTTTAAATATAAAATGAATGAAGGAACTATGATTTTGTTTTTGTAGTGATTTTTTAGATTAATCTGATTACTTTTTACATGCTGTAACTAGTAATGTAATATGATTACAATTTTTAAGTATTAAATATAGATATGTTCAATTATTAAATATTAAATGCATGAAAGACCTATTATTTTGACTACATAGGTTTTCTGTAGGCTTTTGTTTTAGGTTTTCAACGTAACTTGAATGTAAAGTAATTAGTAATCTAATTACTTTTTACATTAAGTAGCTAGTAATGTAATCCGATTAAAATTTTAAATATTAAATGAATGAAAGAACTACAATTTTGACTTTATAATGATTTTTAGGGTTTTGTTTTAGGTTTATAAAGTAACTTTATTGTAATTAGTAATCTTATTTCTTTTTACAAGCAGTAACTAAATGTAAATGTAAATGTAACTAGTAATGTAATCCGATTACAATTTTCAAGTATTAAATATTGAAATTTTTTAAGTATTAAATATTAAATGCATGAAAGTACTATAATTTTGAACTCACAGGTTTTGTTTAAGCTTGTGTTTTAGGTTTTCAAAGTAACTTGAATGTAAAGTAATTAGTAATCTGATCACTTTTTACCTGCTCTAACTAGTAATGTAATCCGATTGCAATTTTCAAGTATTAAGTGAATAAAATTTACTACAAATTTGACTTTGTAGTGCTTTTTTTAGTGTTTTGTTTTAAGTGTTTAATGTATATTTAATGTAAAGTCATAAGTAATAGAGTTACTCTTTACATGCAGTAACTAGTAATGTATCCAATTAAAATTTTCAAGTCTTAATTATTAAAATTTTCAAGTATCAAATATCAAATGCATGAAAGTACTATAATTTTGAACTCGTATGTTTTGTTTAGGTTTCTGTTTTAGGTTTTCAATGTAGCTTGAATGTAAAGTAATTAGTAATCTGATTACTTTTTACAGGCAGTAACGAGTAATGCAATCCAACTACAATTTTCAGGTATTAAATATTGAGTTTATAGTGCTTTGTTAGGCTTTTGTTTTAAGTTTTCAATGTAAATTTCATGTAAATTTATAAATAAATGTATTACATTTTACATGCAGTAATTAGTAATGTAATCTGATTATAATTTTCAAGTATTAAGTGAATAAAAAGCTATGAATTTGACTTTGTAGTGATTTTTTAAGCCTTTTGTTTTAGGTTTTTAAAGTAACTTGAATGTAAAGTAATTAGTAATCTGATTACTTTTTAAATGCTATAAGCAATGCAATCTGAAAATTTTTACACTTTTGTTTAAATGTTCAAGGTACAATTTCCAAGTAATAAAGTTTTAATTTAATTACTTTTTTTGTGTTAAGCAACACTGTAAACAAAACAATGCCAAAAATATAACTGAAGATGTGCGAGTTAACATACATTTCCATAGTCCTGCTGTTATCCTAAACTCTCCTCCATGATCCACACTGTGAGAAATACAAAGAGTCGCATTAAATTATTTAACACACATACACACACACTTCTTTATCTTGGCACACCATCTTTAAAATGTGACGCTTGTGTGAGGCATTGCAAAACAACAGATGCACACGTCAATCACGCACATGTTTACAAAGAAAAATAATAGAAGAGCAGTGCATTAGAATGAAAACAATGTGTAAGTAGATGATAAAGTTTGAGAACAAACCTTATGGTGGATTGAGGAAACCTGTTGGTAGAAATTTATTTAGTTTGAAAAAGTATCAAGTTGGCTAAAAGAATGTTTAAGATCCATGCAGTCAATGCAACCACTGAAAAGAGTGAAGCAGGCCCCTAAAAAGATTTAAAGTTGATCCCTGTGTGTTTGAGGTTGGTAATAGCATGATAGTAGCATGAATCAGCATATTTCTAAGAAATTAACATGTTATTAGCATAAATCTAGCAAGATTTAGCATGTTGTTAGCAAATTTTTAGCATAAATTAGCAAGTTGCTAGCCTGTTTCTAGCATGAATTAGCATGCTTATAACACAAATTAGCATGTTGTTAGCATGATTCTAGTATGAATTAGCACATTGTTGACATGATTCTAGCATAAACTAGCATGCTGTTTGCATGATTCCAACATGAATTAGCATGTTTAGCACAAATTAGCATGTTGTTAGCATGATTCTAACATGAATCAGCATGTTGGTAGCATGTTTCTAGCATGAATTAGCATGTTGTTAGCATGATTCTAACATGGATTAACATGTCAGCATGATTCTAGTATGAATTAGCACACTGTTGAGTTGATTCTAGCATGAACTAGCATGCTGTAAACATGATTCCAACATGAATTAGCATGTTGTTAGCATGTTTCTAGATGAACTAGCATGTTGTTAGCATGATTCCAACATGAATTAGCATGTTGTTAGCATGTTTCTAGAATTAATTAGCATGTTGTTAGCATGATTCCAACATGGATTAACATGTTAGCATGTTTTTAGCATGAATTAGCATGTTGTTAGCATGTTTCTAGCATGAACTAGCATGCTGTTAACATGATTCCCATATAAATTAGCATGTTATTAGCATGATTCTAGCATGAAGTAGCATGCTGTTAGCGTGAATTAGCCTGTGCTAGCATGTCACTAGCATGTTGCTAGTATGATTCTAACAAGATTAGCATGTCAGTAGGATGTTAAAACTATTAACATATGTTAAAACAGCTCGTCACAGTCCATGTTGCTAAGGTGCTGAAATTGGTTGCTAGGGAGTGGCTAGTAAGTTCAATGGTCATCAGTGATTGGCTGCTGGCTAGACTGAGTTGAATGAGGCCAGACTCTAGTCTGTAGAACAGTGTGATGCAGAGTTATGAGCTCACAAAGGGTGATCCAATGTTAAGTCAATGGGCAGTCTTTTACAATGGATGTCTATGAGACAGTTACTAGGGTGCCATAAGTGGTTGCTAGGGAGTGGCTAGTAAGTTGAATGTGAGTTGAGTAGAGAGACAGAGTTGAATGAGGCCATTCCAATGTTAAGTTGATGAGACTTTTGGAATTTTTCTGGGTAGTTTTTCAGAAAAGCGAAAGTCGGACCAGTTAGAAAAGATATAGCAACCTAGTCAGACCAGTTTGAAGGTTTGACAAGTATTAAGTGTTTGACAAAAGTTTGAAGTATGTAGCTTGAAAGGCTTAGGAGGAGATACACTTTAAAATTAGTCTCAGAAGAAGAAGAAGACGACGATGGAGGGATAATAACTAGACAGATTCTAGTACAAATTAACATGTTATTAGTATGATTCTAGTATGAATTAGCATGTTATTAGTATGATTCTAGTATGAATTAGCATGTTATTAGCATGATTCTAGTATAAATTAACATGTTATTAGAATGATTCTAGTATAAATTAGCATGTTTTAGCATGATTCTAGTATGAATTAGCATGTTATTAGCATGATTCTAGTATGAATTAGCATGTTATTAGGATGATTCTAGTATAAATTAGCATGTTATTAGCATGACTTTAGCATGAATTGGCATGTTTTTAGCATGATTCTAGTATGAATTAGCATGTTACTAGCATGATTCTAGTATGAATTAGCATGTTATTAGCATGCTTTAGTATGAATTAACATTTTATTAACATGTTTCTAGCATGAATTAGCATATAATTAGCATGATTCTAACACATATTAGCATGTTATTAGCATAATTCTAGCATGAATTACCATGTTAAAAGCATGAATCTAGTATGAATTAGCATGATATTAGCATGATTCTATTATGAATTAGTGATTCTAGTATGAATTAGCATGTTACAAGCATGATTCTAGTATGAATAAGCATGTTATTAGCATGATTCCAGTCCAGATTAGCATGTTATTAGCATGATTCTAGTATGAATTAGCATGCTATTAGCATGATTCTAGTATGAATTAGTGATTCTAGTATGAACTATTCTTAAAGTTTGAGAACAAACTTTGAGGCTGGCTTGTGAAAGCCTGATGGTAATAGTTTATTTAGTTTAAACTATTTTAAAAAAGTATGAAAAGTTAGATAGATAGATAGATAGATAGATAGATGGATGGATGGATGGATGGATGGATGGATGGATGGATGGATGGATGGATGGATGGATGGATGGATGGATGGTGTGCTAGCATGAGTCAAACAAGCCAACCTCCGCTTCTCTACGATGTTCTGATACTGAGATATAGCTGCTGTTATATCGTTGCTAGGTTAGTCTGTTTTGTTGCTATGGAGTGGATTGACAGCTTAGACTGATGATGTATCAAAGCTTCTTGCCAGTATGAACAGTTAAAAGCAACACCAATGTCTCTATCACACTGCAGCATGACGATATCAATCTGAACCTCTATAATGGCAGTCTATGGGACCGTTGGTAGGGTGCCGTATCTGATTGTTAGGGGTGTGGCTAGAAAGTTAAAAGCTCATCAGTTTTTGGCAGTTAGATAGTCTGAGTTAAATGAGCCCATTTAGAAGCCTGTAGGGCAGTCTGATGCAGACTTATGAGGTCACAAAGTTTGGTCCAATGTTAAGTCAATGGGATTTTTCAGACGGTCACGGGACGTTTTTCGGAAAACCAAAAGTCGGATCAGTCGGAAAAGATATAGCAACCCGAGTCAGACCAGTTTGTAGGTCAGGTGTGAGTTTGGTGGTCATAGCTTGAAAGCTCTAGGAGGAGATAGAGTTTAATTTTTAGTCTCAGAAGAAAAATAGGATAACAATAGTCTGGCTTGCTACACAAGCCAGCCTAATTAGCATGTTACCAGCATGATTCTAGTATGAATTAGCATGTCATTAGCATGATTCTAGTATGAATTAGCATGTCATTAGCATGTTTCCAGTATGAATTAGCATGTCATTAGCATGATTAGCATTGGCATTTTAGAATTATTAGCATTTGAAAGCACAGCTAATTACAGTCTATGGTACAGTTGCTAGGGTGCAGTATGTGCTAGTTAAGGTGTGGCTATTAAGTTTAATGGTCATCAGTGATTGGCTGCCTGCTAGACTCAGTTGAATGAGGCCTGACTCTAGTCTGTAGAACAGTCTGATGCAGAGTTATGAGCTCATAAAGGGTGATCCAATGTTAAGTCAATGGGCAGTCTTTTACTTAGGATGTCTATGAGACAGTTACTAGGGTGCCATAAGTGGTTGCTAGGGAGTGGCTAGTAAGTTGAATGGGAGTAGAGTAGAGAGAAAGAGTTAAATGAGGCCATTCCAATGTTAAGTCAATGGGACTTTTTTGGGAATTTTCTGGGTCGTTTTTCGGAAAAGGGAAAGTCGGATCAGTTAGAAAAGACATAGCAACCCGAGTCAGACCAGTTTGAAGGTTTGACGAAAGTTTGAAGTATGTAGCTTGAAAGGTTTAGAAGATACACTTTAAAATTTGTCTTAGAAGAAGAAGACGACGACGACGGAGGAATAAAAATACGTTTATGCAGAATATCAGAATAGTGGCTTTCTCAAGCCACCATAAACAGCCCCTAACCCTGCCCCAAGATAACCATCACATGACTTACGCCCTATTCACACGGGGCTTCAGCGTCAACGCTTGACTGAAGGCGTGTCTGAAGTTGGGGCTGAAGCGTCAGCCAATGAAATTCATTCAGCATTAGGCCACTGTCTAGCTGGTGTATTTGCATACGGCGATCTGATTGGCTGACGCTTCCGTCGGCGCTTGAAAAGTTGAGCTAGTTCCAACTTCTGCAAGCGGCGCCAACGGATCCACAATGCAGTTCGGCAATGCCTGACGTCACCCTTTCAAAGTGAATGGGAAGCGTTGACGCTGACGCCCCGTGTGAATGGGGCGTTACTTTTTTATTATTGAAAATAATAATTCACTACAATTCATAAACTGTTTTCATGACGGGAAACTCATTTTAAAAAAGTCCTTATAAGGTCAAAAATTAGTTGAATTACTACACTAGATGAGGCACTGCCCTGCTGAAAAATCCAGCTTAAACCAGCCTTGGCTGGTTGGCTGGATTTAGCTGGTTGACCAGCCTGGTTTTAGAGGGGTTTTGGCCATTTCCAGGCTTGTTTTCACCCATTAACAGCCAAATCCAGCTAAAACCAGCTCAACCAGCCTGGTTGAAGCTGGATATAGCTGGTTTTGGCTGGACTCCCAGCCTGGCTAGGCTGATCAAGCTGGTTTTAGCTGGTCATCTCCCCGCCTGACCAGCTATGACCTGGCTGGAAATGGCTGGAAACCAGCCTGGAACTGGCCAAAACCCCTCTAAAACCAGCCTGGTCGACCAGGTAAAATCAGCCAACCAGCCTAGGCTGGTTCAAGCTGGATTTTTCAGCAGGGTGGGTCCCCATAATGTACCTAATCCCAGGACAAATGTGGTTTATGGGGACTCCATAGAGAAAACACTTTCTATACTGTACAAACTGTATATTCTACACCCTAAAACACCACATACTCTCATAAATTGACTTTCATGTACGTTCTTACATGGTTATTTCCATACAATTATACATATTTGTGTCACACACAGTTATAATCTCTCTCCCCCCTCAACATACTGGATTTTGTCCAGTGCAGAGTTTGGATTCTTCTGTAGATCAGACAGCAGACTGACTCCTGATGCACCCGGGTGATTGTAGCTCAGATCCAGCTCTGTCAAACGTGAGTGGGTTGAACTCAGAGCGGCAGACGCATAACGACAGCCATCCTCGCTCACCATACAGCCAGACAATCTGTAAACGCACAGTGATAGTATGTACTATTTGAGTTCATTTTGAATTCTTTTTTTAATATCAGCATCCAAGTCCTTGCTCAGTGTGAAAGTATCAGCAGCTATGTGTCCATCCACCTATTTCTATGCGCATTTTGGATTTGCGCATAAAAAAAACGGTTGATGGAAACGCCACGATGCGCATACATTTTGAAAATGCGTATTAAAAACTCATGCGCATAAATGAGTAGGATAAACTTTTTATTCGGTAAGAAACACTTTTACCGAACAAATTCCAGCATGCGCATTAAAAAAGGTCATGTGATTGTGTGAGATCATGTGATGATGAAAATGTGAGTGAATGGACAAACCATGAGGCTGAGCATGCTGTAAACATCTGAACTGTTGATTTGGTCGTTCTAAAGCGCCTTAACGTTTAAGTATTAGTGTTATTATATTAATATTTAAAATAACACCTTCAAACGCCACCGCGCGTTTACTGCGTGTGTAACGGAGGCCAGCTGGTAAGTGCTGTGCATGTAAACCTCACTCCTTGTTAGAGCAACCGACTCCCATGCGGAAGGTCGCCGGTTCGATACCAGCACGGAGCGGGTTGGGTGGTGTAGGAGCGTCGGGGTTACA
>NC_133179.1:71370000-71427500 GCF_049306965.1 Danio rerio | reverse complement strand
TATATATATATATATATATATATATATATAACGCTTTATATATATATAAAGCGTGTTAGGCTTTATAATTTTTCAGAATTTTTCGAAATATATTCAGACAGATTTGTGACGAGTGAATGATGAGGAAACGATGACAGAATTTTTAGTTTTGTGTGAACTATCCCTTTAAGTTTGTCTCGGTGTGAACATAAGAGTAAGAACAAGCTGAAACTAAATAACCCAGAAAAAGAAAATGCCAGACCCTTTTCTTTACTTTTTAACTCTTTTTATTTATTTTTTTTATGTTTTGGTCAGCTTTCCTGCCAAAGCAGTGTTCAGTGATCTAAACTCGGTGAATAAGTGAGCGTGAAAGTCAGACCTCAGTGTCTCCAGCTGACAGCGTGAACTCTTCAGTCCCGCAGAGAGCAGCATCACTCCTGAATCCTGCAGATTATTGTTACTCAAGTCTAGCCCTCTCAGTTTGGAGTTGGAGGATTGGAGAGCTGAAGACAAACTTTCACAGCACTGACCGGTCAATCTGCAGCCAGCCAATCTGAATAAAGCAATAAAAGGGTTCAGTTGTTAGTTGTTAACTAAATACAAATACTCAGATTACAGTAATTGAGTAGTTTTTCCTCAGGAATTGTAATTTACTAAGTAGTTTTAGAAATGTGTAATTTTACTTTCCCTTGAGTCCATGTTTAGTGCAGTATTGGTGCTTTTACTCCACTACTTTCCTTCAGTCTGCAGTCACTACCTTATTTTTTCTTGTCAATGTCATTCATTAATTCTGTCTCTTCTGCTGCTTTTCTGGGGCCGGGTCGCGGGGGCAGTAGTCTTAGGAGAGAACCCCAGACTTCCCTTTCCCCAGACACTTCCTCCAGCTCCTTCGGTGGGATCCCGAGGCGTTCCCAGGCCAGCCGAGAGACATAGTCCCTCCAGCGTGTCCTGGGTCTTCCCAGAGGCTGCCTCACGTTGGGACATGCCTGGAACACCTCCCTAGGTAGGCGTCCGAAACAGATGCCCGAGCCACCTCAGCTGACTTCTCTCGATGTGAAGGAGCAGCAACTCCTCACCCTATCCATAAGAGTGCGCCCTGCCACCCTACATTTTGTCTGCTTGTATCTGAGATCTTGTCCTTTCGGTCATGATCCAAAGCTAATGACCATAGGTGAGAGTAGGTCTTGTCAATGTGGATTAGAAAAATAAGTCCTGTAATTCCTGTCCAATCAAATCCCACATAGGAGATAAATCACATCATAATGAACAACCTCAAGACATGGGCGATTATTAATCGCAGCAAACTGTTTGGAAGCGGTAAAAGTGCCCAAGAAGATATCTAAAATCTTTTCACGCATTGACCCAGAGGCTGTTTAGATGCACGTCGCTCAAGGGCGTAGATTCGCTCTTGACAATGGAGGGGACATACATCCCTAAAGATGCATAGCGCAAATAGTTTTTGCGCCTTTAAAACATGAATAAAGTACTATAAATAATATAAAATAAACAACAATACAAATAACAGTTTATGAATCATGTTCTATGCTGCAAAAGTCAGTTTACATGATTTTACTGCTGGCTTTGAGGGGGTATGAATAAAGAGAAATTTAGAGATGCGTGTGACGCAAGTTTATTCGAATTATTGTGTTTCACAATCATGGAGGCCAAATCGAAACTTAACTTCCCTTAATTGCACAGCATTGGTCAACAGTATTATCGTAAACTCATAGCAAGCTTGACTTTAACCCTTTGCGCACAAGTATGGTACTAAGGGTTGACGGAGCATTGTTTTATTTTCAAGTCGATTAAATTTTTGGTAATGACATTTCAGTAACTGGTGGATATTGGTGGGGACACGTCCCCTCCGTCCATGCCATTTCTACGCCCTTGATGTCACTGATGAAAAGATGGCGGAGGTTTACTGTAGGATGACCGCAACGGTCTTAATCACCCAGCAGGCACAAGACGTCAACATGACGTTAGATTGACGTTGTACCCTAACGTTATAGACATTGCATTTTGTTTGGAAAGGAAAATCAGGTTGAACTCATCGTCAGACCAACGTCAAAGTCCAACGTCCAACCTAAAACCAACCAAATATCAACGTCTAATGATGTTACAGCTTGACGTTGTGTGGACGTTACCACTATGACGTCTATTAGATGCTGGATTTTAGTCGCCATACCTGAGGAACAAATGTCAGTATTTGATGTCAGCATGACGTTGGTTTAAGATGTTGGATTTTGGCCACTTTCTAACAACCTAAAATAAACCAAATATCAACGTCATTATTGGACATCAAAATAACGTTGTCCTTAGACGCTGGCTAGACATTGAATTGCGATCACCTGACATCACAACCTAAATCTAATCTAATATTAACGTCTTATGACGTTGTGTGCCTGCAATACCTAAACGCACTACAGAATGTTACTGTTACGTGGGTCTGTGTTATGTAATCGATTTATTTATTGCCGGTTTGTGCTTGCGATCGAGTTCTAGGAGGAGTGTTTCACCCGGCTTATCCAGGATTGGATGATGCCCGTGACGTCACTGGGGATTCCCACTATATAAGGCTGACAGCAATGGCGTCTCTGTCTCTCTCTCTGTCTTGCAGTCTCTCGCCCTCCCTCAGCTCGGTGGTGGCTTGCGCTCAGGCGGTCTGGCTGGCGGTGCTCCGCAAGGCCGGCGATCATTCATCCAGATGCCGCTCCATTTAGTGTTTTGTTCCTGTTAATCTTTCGATTCTTAGTTCGTAATGTGTTAACTAGTTTGTTTATTTTGATACTGTGTTTTGTAGCAGGTAGGGGTTTATTTTTCATAGTCACGTTTTGTTATTTATTTAGTTTAGCGAAGGTAAAGCCCGGAAGACTCACCTATTTTTATTCCTTGCACAGGAGTTCAGGTAAGATCCGTCCATTTAAAACAGTATAGTCGGAGACCTGTTTACCTTAGCTGCCCTACCTGTCTACTTGATTTTTGTTACTGTTTTGTCTTTTGAAAACTTTTAAACTTAAACATATTGACGGAACGTCAATTTAACCATTCAAACGTCTGTGTCCTCCATATGTCCGCCTCAAACCTTGAATGTTTTTGTTATTCGAGCCAGTTTTGAGTTTGGGCCGTAACTGTTACGTTTACACACACATGCACAAATTAGATGTGCACCAGCTTTTTACAGCGTAGTACTAACACTACTCACTACTCATGAGTACTTTTAAAAGGTCTTTTCACTCATATTTGAGTAATATTTACAGTCGATACTTTAGCTTTGCTTACACTACATTTTTAGGCAAGTAGTGCTACTTTTACTTGAGTATGATTTTTCAGTGCTCTTTCCACCACTGCTTATTAGTCAAACCAGATAGTTAAAAACAAGATTCAAAATGACTGATGGTACAATATTTTCTGTCCAAAGACATAACTTTAATGTGTCTAGATGATATGTATAGTCACTAGAGTTTGGACAATAAATCAATGCTTTGCAAATTCGGGAGGCATTGCCACTTCCTCTTAAACTGATTCTGAGCTTCGTTTTGCAACCAGATGCTGCTGTCTGATTTTCAAACAGAGCCACACAGGATCCTTTATTAGGAATTTGCAGGTTGTACTGCAGTCATCCATATCTATCTAGCGCGGTGCTGTGCTGTATTTTATATACAACGTAGGAGGCTGTGAAAGACAGTGGTAGAGACAAATCTAAACAAACACACAAGTGAGGTAGAAGAGTAAAGGCTGATTTATACTTCTGCTTCAAACGTCGGCGTATGCTACGGCGTTGACGCATAGCCCTTCGCAGTGGCCATCGGCGTCGCTGACGTGCACCTCTCAAAAAAATTAACTACACGTCGCAACAACGCGTAGCGCAAGCTCTGTGATTGGTCGGCTTGGTAGCGCTGACGAGTCTGGGCGGGACCGAGAGCCGCGTGAATGGTGCGAGCCTGATGGAGCGATTGTTTACAAGTGTGGAGTCCCAGGAAGGAGCTCCTGATGAAAAGTTTTGTGTTGTGTTTACCTAATAGTTAAAATTGTTGCACGTCCGCCGGTTCCTGCCTCAAAATGAGCGAGTTTGAGCCACTTGTACATCCCGGAAGTGTTCAGGAAAACAAATAAGCAGTGAAGAAACTCGACACAGAGGAACATTTACACCTCACTGCCCACTAGCGTTTCGGAAGTGTTAATGCAGACCAACAGAGACAGCGCGCAGAAGTATAAATGCACAGCCACGCGCGTTGCATGCGCCGTGGGTTACGCCGGTCACCTGACGCGGAAGTATAAACCAGGCTTAAGACTGGCCCTGATCTCAATAGCATTGTAGTTTCATTCAAGCTCATAGATCCAATCAGTCTGACAGAGTCTCCCAGACCTACATAGAGACAAAGGCACAGCTGTGCCTCATGCTGCGTTCACACCAGACTCGGAACGCGCGGATAAATCGCGCTATTCGCATGTAAATTGCCGCGTGAACATTTGAGTTTACTCGCTTCATTCGCCCATCAAATCCGCTTCATTCGCGTGTCAAATTCACATCAAAACAGACGCGGATTCGCGTGACGGGCAGGGCTTCTGTCTTCCCGGTGACTCTAGCTTCATAGCTAAATGGCTAACATGGATTTTATGAAGAAAATAACAGTGTTTATGTGCTGTAGGAAGGCTGAAAAACAGCGTCGATACGTTTAGGGCCGTGTCTGAGTCCACTACATCCTTTCAGAGGTGCATCCAGCTCTGTGAGCTCATAAACTCCAGAAACTGAACCTGGATGACGGAGGCTTTCAGCGGTGCCTCAGACTGAGCCAAGCCCAGTTTGATGACTTGTTGTCGGTGTCGCCTGGAGGATTTGCCCCGGGACACCATCAACAGGTTCGAGTTCACAATCACGCCCCCACAAGAGCAAGCTTCTGATTGGTTAACGTGGCGCGAATCTCCGCTGAAGTTCAGAATTTCGAACTCGAGAGATTCACGCGAAACGCTCGTTAAACGTGTCAAACGCTCAATTCAGCGCTATTCGCGTCATTCGCTTCATTCGCGCGTATCGCGCCGCAGGATGTCTATTCACTCGTGCTTGACGCGTGTTCCGCGTCTGTTGTGAACGCAGCATTAAATTTGCCACTGCCATATCACCATGTCACTCAAGACTGGTTTCTTACTGAAGCCAAGCATGGCTGAGACTAGTAAGTACCTGGATAAGAGACCACATGACCTGGATGAGAGCCCGGTCCTTAAATATGTCGCACACCCCTCTCCACCGCATCCCAGCTCTTCAGGTACAACACACGCAACTCACCCCCACCGCTCTTCCAGTTTGCCTCGCGCAACTCACCCCCACCGCTCTTCAGATACATCTCACGCGCACACGCCCCTACTCAGACACGTCGCTCACTCAACCAAATACCCCCCCAAATCAACTCTGTATCCCCTGGAAATGACTTTACCCAAACTTGGGGGTGTCTATAAAGGTGACCCCATATCTGTGCCATAACACAGATTTAGACAAAACTGTGACAATTTTTTTTTGCACATAGGAAAAATTGAGTTCAGTTCAAGCACAATGGGGGAATTTTGTTAGGAGTCTGAATTTGGTGAATATGTAATAGACAGACCTCAGTGTGTTCAGCTGACAGTGTGAACTCTTCAGTGCAGCGGAGAGCAGCTTCACTCCTGAATCCTGCACGTCATTGTTACTCAGCTCCAGCTCTCTCAGGCAAGAGTTTGATGATTGTAGAGCTGAAGCCAGTGTTCCACAGTGCTTATCAGAGAGACAACATCCAGAAAGTCTGTAACATAGTCACATTACAATAAACACAGGGGGAAATGATAGCCATAGATATATAACATACACATAATTGAGCATGGTAAATGTGAACGTCAAACCTCAGTGTGTTCAGCTGACAGTGTGAATCCTCCAGTCCAGCGCAGAGTAGCTCCAACTTTGATTCCTGCAGGTCATTGTTACTCAGGTCCAGCTCTCTCAGAGGGGAATTTGGGAATTGTAGAACTGAAGACAAGCTCTTACAGTCCTGATCAGACAGACGACATCCAGCAAGTCTATAACAGGGGTGACACAAGGCTAGCTTTGAGCAACTTCACTCTAAGCTAACTTTTAAAAGCAAATGATGTGCTAGACTAGTTTTTAACAGCAGATAGCGTATGCTAGGCTAGTTTTTCCAAGCAGAAGGGGATCTACGCTAGTTTTTAACAGCAGACAAGGCTTGATTTTAGAAGCAGACACGCTATGGGCCAGATTTGAACAGCAAATGGCACTTTAGGCAGAAGGGAATTCAGGCTACTTTTTAACAGCAGCTAGCGTGTGCTAGGTCAGTTTTTCCTAGTATACGGGGATCTAAGCTAGTTTTTAACAGTAGATAGCGTGTGCTAGGTTAGTTTTTCCTAGAAGACAGGCATCTATGCTAGTTTTTAACAGCAGATAGCGTGTGCTAGGCTTGTTTTTCTCAGTAGATGGGGATCGAGGCTAGTTTTTTACAGCAGATAGAGTGGCTAGGCTAGGTTTTCCTAGCAGAAGGGGATCTGGGCTAGTTTTTAACAGCAGACAGCGTGTGCTAGGCTAGTTTTTCCTAGTAGACGGGAATCTAGGTTAGTTTTTAACAGCAAATAGCATGTGCTTGGCTAGTTTTTCTACCAGAAGGGGATCTAGGCTAGTTTTTCCTAGCAGACTGGGACCTAGCTTAGTTTGTAACAGCAGATAGGGTTTGCATGGCTAGTTTTTTCAAGCAGAAGGGGATCTAGGTTAGCTTTTAACAGCAGAAAGTGTGTGCAGGGCTATTTTTTCCTAGTAGAAGGGGATCTAGGCTAGTTTTTTCGAGTAGACTGGTATCTAGGCTAGTTTTTAACAGCAGATAGTGTGTGCTGGGCTAGTTTTTTCTAGTAAATGGGGATCTCCCTACTGAAAAAAACAGCCTCAACCAGCCTAGGCTGGTTGGCTGGTTTTAGCTGGTCAACTAGGCTGGTTTTAGAGTGGTTTTGGCCATTTCCAGGCTGGTTTCCAGCCATTTCCAGCCTGGTCTTAGCTGGTCAGGCTGGGAGATGACGAGCTAAAATCAGCTTGAGCAGCCTACCCAGGCTGGGAGCCCAGCCAAAATCAGCTATGTCCAGCTTAAACCAGGCTGGTCAAGCTGGTTTTAGCTGGATTTAGCTGGTCATTTTCCAGCCTGACCAGCTAAGACCAGGCTAGAAATGGCCAAAACC
This sequence comes from Danio rerio, assembly GCF_049306965.1. Classification (NCBI taxonomy): domain Eukaryota; kingdom Metazoa; phylum Chordata; class Actinopteri; order Cypriniformes; family Danionidae; genus Danio; species Danio rerio. The sequence continues at coordinate 71,420,318 of NC_133179.1, read as the reverse complement.
CCTCTAAAACCAGGCTGGTCAACCAGCTAAAACCAGCCAACCAGCCTAGGCTGGTTTCAGCTGGATTTTTCAGCAGGGCTAGGCTAGTTTTAAACATTAGATGGCATGTGCTAGGCTAGTTTGTCCCAGCAGATGGGGATCTAGGCTAGTTTTTAACCATACACTCACATGCACTTGGCTAACTGATGTAAGTTGTTTTTTTTGTGCCAATCTATTTATCAGATTAATGTAAACACACCCTAATATGAACACTCTTGTAATTAGCTTGATCCTTAAAATATTAAATCAGTGACTAAATCTAGAAGTCTACAGAAGTGCAGTTTGGTTTAATATAATATACATTAAAGTAAGATTTCAGCTAAATTTATGTATTTAAATTACACCCGCAGTCCACCCATCGACACTTTCTTGATAAAGCTCCGCTACTGACTCACTCATGTCACAACAAGATTTAACTTTCAAAATTCATCGATGAATCTGAACAGTGACTGAGAGAACATGAACGCAGACCTCAGTATTCTCAGCTGGCAGTGGGAACTCTTCAGTGCATCACAGAGCTGGCTCACTCCTGATATCAGCAGGTCGTTGGTACTGATGTCCAGCTCTATCAGATGGGAGTTTGCTGACTGTAGAGCTGAAGACAGAGAGTCGCAGTGCTCATCCGACAGACATCATCCTGTAAGTCTACAAGAGAGGAGAGAGACAGATACAATCGTTATTTTCTGATCTCAGGCGTAAGAGCACCAAATAACAACTCGACCTCTAGTTGATCATTAGGAAAAGTGGCATTTTTCTGATGGATCATCTGTTGAGCTGCATCCCAATCCTCACACATACTGCAGAAGACCTACTGGAAGCCAAGATTCCCACAGAAATAAGTCAAGTTTGGTGAAGATAAACTCATGGTTTGGGATTACATGCAGCATTGGGGCGTGCGAGAGATCTGCAACATCAACAGCCTGAGGTATCAAGACATTTGTGCTGCCCATTACATTGTGAACCACAGGAGAGGGCACATTCTCCAGCAGGATAGCGATCCTGCTCATACTTCAGCCTCCACATCAAAGCCCCTGAAAGCAAAGAGTGCTCCAGGATTGGCCAGCCCAGTCAACAGACATGAACATTATTGAGCATGTCTGAGGTAAGATGATGATGGAGGTACTGAAGATGAATCCAAAGACTCTTGATGAACTCTAGCAGTCCTGCAAGAACTTACTGTCCTAATGAAATCATTCAAAATCAAGGCATCGTCATATTTTATTGTGGTCAAATAAGTGTCATCTAGAGGCCTTTCATATAAGCCACTTCTGATACCAAATGATCAACTAGAAGTCAAGTTGTTATTCGTTGTTCCTAAAAACTTGGATAGGCGACAAGACTCCTGTCAGGTAGTGTATAGTTTATCTAGCGTAGTGGCTATTTGAAAATGCGTGTCGATGATTTCGGAAGTGGGACTTCCAGCGCGTCGACCACCGTTCAGCCTCTCATGGCCTGCAGAGAGCCCCCAAGGACAACTGGACAAGTATTCAGGAGGATGATGGATGTCTGTATAGTGGTTAAAAGTGTAATATAACTTGTTTTGGCAACATTAACAGCCCACAGATTCGACTGTAATCTAAAATTGTGCAGCTCTATATATTAAAGGGTCACGAAACATCAAAACACATGTTTTGAGCTGTTAACAGTGGTATATGTGTCCCACACTGCTAAAAACACTATTAGGACACCTATATTTCACTAAAAAGTGTAAATTGGTTGTTTTTGCGTTATTTCAGGCAAATTCGTACTTCCGGTTTGAAATGAATTTTTGAAGCTGCGTCACGGTCATGACATAATAGCGTGTATTCCAGCGTGCAGACTGGACGTCTGTGCCAGAGTGAGTCTTATTACGTCTTACAGTGTGATGCATTAATGCATGAGTAAGGCTTGGTTCAAACCAATCAGCACGCTCTATTGTGCAACTTCATTAATATTCATTACTGTCACAGTGTTTAGACGGCAGAGACGCCACGTTGTGTTGGCAAAACAAGCGTGAAGTGTTGCTTTAATAGTTTGCTGCAGTGAAGTTTTGTTTTCATTTTCTCTCTGTGAGAGCTCAGCTGGACTCACGTGTGGATTAACAGTGTACGCGACGCTCGACAACAATAACTTACGTGTCTAAGGAGGATTATTGTTTACCTGAGAGCTGTTCTCATCTGCAAACGCTGAGATCCGGATTCGCTTGTAGTATTCTCTTAATAAAGACACGGCTCTAGTTGCTGGTGATTGTCCTGTCTCTACAGATTTGATAAGTGAGCGACCAGCGCTCTTTGTTTATTCAGTTCGTATTTTATTCGTATCGAAAAAACTATTGCATCGAGTGTAAACAAGTTAGGACTACAACCAAACTATAACCTCGTGTTGGATTTTGTAACCGGAATAACACACGCGGCTTTCTGACGCTACCTGCCGTGTGCATCTAAGTTTCCGGGAAATGCAGAGTTTTTTTTTCTCTCATTCGCCGTGCGGTATCAAACATTGCATGAAAAATACACGCTTAGAGCAGATCCTCGAATCAAATATCTCGTTTGTCGCGAGGGACATGAATGAATTCCCTGAATGAAAGAGCCAAACTGCAGTTAAAGTCCACCATTTAATAATTTGGCAAATAATTCGACCACAGATGTCCATGTAAACACAGTCACATTGTCCGCTCTGGGTGTGTGTTTTGACTCTGAAATTCAGCGCTTGCCCAAATAGACACTCCCACACCATGCCTCTTTTCTTCCTCCGACACTCCCCCTAAACAGAGCTGGACACGCCCACTTTTCTGACTTTTTCCAAAGTAGAGGTGTGAAAACACCCTGCTGAAACGAGGCGGTTTCATGGCCCTTTAAACGTTGTATGAACTCTTGGCCATTGTTGTTTTGTCAGCATATCCAAATTGTTAAATGTTATTGTCCAATCAATTACATTTGATTGAAATAGAATTGAAATAACTGTATTTTAATAATAATAGCTTCGTATTTCAAAACTCTTTATAGTTCAGCCTACATTGTTCTGCCGTCAGGTGGTGACATGGACTGTAATCAGCCATAAAGGCTGTAGGATTAAAATGAAGAAAACAGGAATTAGGGCTGCAACAGCGAATCGATTAAATCGATAAAAAAATCAATTACTAAAAGCGCTGGCAACAAATTTTATAATCGATTCGTTGTGTCACGCGACATGCTAAGGTTTGATTATTTTAAAAAAAATCATTTTAATTCAGAGCCGAGTGGAGTGAACACGGTCTCTCTCGCGCACTGATACAGAGTTCAGTGCCTCAGTGAAAGGGATGAGGAGGAAAGGAGTTCAACAGCAGGGTAAATCACTACATAATCTTTTGTTCGTTTCGAAGTGAGGACCTTCAAGTCCCCGGTGCTGATGTTTTAGTCGTTATCCAGCTTGACAAGCATGACAAGTTAACGTTAGCTCGTTTACCCTTAGAAAAACGGACTCCTAAATCTTTTAAACTCACCAGTGACAAGGTTGACAACAGTGGTAAAGCAGCGGTGGGATAGTAACTTTATGCACTTTGCAGGACACGTTTTTATTCACACGTCTTTTTTGGATCATTCATTTTTCCATCTGTTGTCATATATAGCCGCACGGCAAAAACGCTATGGCAAGCCGTTTTAACATTTATTCTATAGCCCGTACTAGTATCCATTTTCTTGTTACTAGTACTTATTTTTTAGATACTAGTATCTTTTCCATTAAGTACTAGTAGTTATTCATTAGATACTAGTTCATTGTAAAATATACTAGTGCTTACCCATTAGACACTAGTTCTTTTTATTAGTTACTAGTACTTATTCATTAGATACTAGTATGTATTTATTAGATACTAGTATCTATTTAATTGATACTAGTACTTATTAAATAGATACTAGTTCTTATTTATTAGTTACTAGTACTTATTTTATTAGTGACTAGTAACTATTCTGTTGTTACTCGTAATAAATTAAAAATTTTCCCATTCATTTCTAGGGGATCTCTAATTGAGATATCAACTATTAAGTTTTGACTAGTATGTATTCCAGCTGTGACTAGTGCATATTTTTATCTACTAGTAGTTAATCATTCATACTTCTCGTGTCTAGTATGTATCTTGATTTAAAGAGCCCATATTATGGGTTTTTGAAAATTCCCCTCCATGTAGTGTGTAACACAGCTCTAAGTGAAGTGAAGTATCCAGCTAAGGCTTAAATCTGTAAGAATACAGTGTTTAAAACTGTTGATTCATCTATAAAAGAGTCGACTCATAGTGCTTCAAACGAGTCGCCTTGATACCGATTCATTAGGTGTTTCGCCATGACGTACGAACGAAACCAAGTTATTCACGTGCACGCGCAAACCTGGGAGATTTCAAACCTGCGGCCCCGCCCTCTGACATAGAAACCCAGACACACACACACACACACAAACACACGCACACACAAACATGCCGGTCGATTGAAGTCACATTGCAGATGGATATATTGAGTCTCTACCCAAAGATGAAACCTCAGCATTATAACCAAGCAGTTGGAAACTACTGGAAACTTCTGGAAGCTACATGCTACAAAGAATACTTCATCAGCGTTTGTTAAAGGAAGGATCAGTAAAGAGTAACTTACTGATGGACGTCAGGATGGATTTTTCTTCCTCCATTTCTCAAGTGTAAGTACGTGCGATTAAAGTTGCCTCGTTGACTCTAGCTTGCAAATGTATTTAGCTGTGATTTGTTACTTGTAACCGAGTGTACTGTATCAGGTTAACTGGCTATATTCTCTTATCGCGTGCAAAGTCACGTTAAAAACGCGACGCGTGCTGCTTTGTTAACGGAGCTCCGTGGACGAGGAGAAGTGTGTGTGTCTGTGTGTGCGTGTGCGCGCGCTGTTGTCCGGAGGTGTGTGTGTTTGTGTGTGTGTGTGCGCGCGCGCGCGCGCGTTGTTGTCCGGAGCAGGGTTAAGTGCGTGTGTGTGTGTGTGCAATATGTGTGTGTGTCTGTGAAAAGAGCAGAGTGAGAAGCTAGGAGATCTCCTCAACTGTTTTTGGAGTTTTCGATCAATAAAATAGTCGTCTGAATTTTCAAGTCCATAGTCTGTATTTACATTGACCCGCTGGCAGCTAAAATCCACGCCTACACTATCGAGCGTGTATGAACTGTGATTACTTTTATATTGCTGATTAGCTGTTTGGCTTTTCACTCTCTGACTGAAGGCAGTCGACCAATCGCAACAGGCTGTCATCGGTCCAATCAGCGCAGATTAGCTTCGCGCTAAGGAGGGGTTTGGGAACAAATGAATCACTGGACGATTCATACGGGAGTCGCTGGGATAATTAGGTAAAAATAAATGCAGATTATAAGACCATGAAAGTGTTTTTTGACCTTGCATGCATATTAGATTGTTGTTGGAGTCCCTTACAACCAAGATATGACCCTATTTCATGTATAATATGGGCTCTTTAAGATTTTTCTAGATATTTGTTGTTGAAAACAGGACAGAACTACTTAGTTTTAGTTTATATTTTTTATTATTGCTTTTATTATTATAATAACAGCTCAGGGATTAGCTTTTTTTAACAAAGGTTTAGAAATGACTAGGGATGTAACGGTATCAGAATTTCACGGTACAGTAATACCTCGGTATGAATGTCACGGTACGGTATTTATTGAATCATTTACAGGAAAAAACAAAACTTATGAAAATACTCCAAAAAAGTGCCAAAAGTGTCAATGACATACAAATTAGCCATCTATCTGTAAGCTTTGAAACAGGAACTTCAATTTTAATAACAAAAAAATAACCATGTAAAAAAACTAAGTTTCAATTTAGTATTGTTGAAAACTCATCACATTCAACATGTAATCACTCACTCACTCACTTAGATAGAGATGGGTTTAAAGGAAAATTATCATATAAATATAATCTGGTAAAAGCTGGTATCTCTGGGTATTTACAATGTCCCCTGCAACAGAAAAAAACCCTCTCATTTGGGACTGAGGTTTCTGGGACAAGAGAGATATGACTTGGCCCAGGTTGACAGCAGTGGGTAACGTTGTGCATTGTCTTTCCCACACTTGAGAGGACAAACCATGAGTGAAATAGAGGTCTCATGTCTGCATCAATCTGAACAGTGTGCTGTGTTTCTGCAGTCCCCATGACTGTTATTAGTCGTGTTCCCCAACTTGCAGGCACGTGCACACATAGGGCTCAACCTGTGCAGTGCACATGCCCTTTTTAGTCTTGGATAGAAAGTTCCCTTCCAAAATGATCAAAAGTGCCCCGCGACGCGACCGACGCGACACACCCTCCGTCCCGCCCTTTAGTAGGCGCGCGACAACACCGCTCTTGAGTATGCGCGCTCAACCCCCTCCCCCACCCGCTTTACTGTACTGTACACAGCTGATTAGAACGCGCGCGACAACACAGCTGATCAGAACGCACGCGACAACACAGCTGATAAGAACTCGCGCGACAACACCACTATTCAGTACGCGCGCGGCGACAACACCCGATTTAGGGTTTTCCAGCTCTTTTTCATCCCCGCTTCTAGCAGCACACTCCATTTCCACATTACTGGATCTGTGTCGACAACAGACCGCAAGGGATGATGGTCAAGCATGGGCTGATGGGAATTGTAGTTTTCGCTACCTCCCGTTCGCTTCATTCGCCTGAGCAAATTTTCTCAGAAGACCTATAGTTTTACCGAGTCATGCGACAACGGTAATATCGAAAAAAATGTATATTGCGGTATGACGGTATTTACAATACCGTTACATCCCTAGAAATGAATGCTTTTCTTGTTTTTAGTTTTTTTTTATCCGAATAAATCGAATAAATAATCGATAGATTTAATCGATTATTAAAATAATTAATAGTTACAGCCCAAACAGGAATCCTCCTTTATTTGTTGAAAGTAGACGTAATTTTCCTTTTCATTTAAAACTATTGCTAATATATTACAAACATTAAGGTAATCCATTCTCCCAGTCGATGTATAGTTATACTGCATAGTTAATCAGTGTTTCCTTTGGCTTTAGTAGAGTTAATGTTTGGCGAGTTCTCCGATGCAACAACAAGAGTTCTTTCAGAGCAAGCAGACAGAGCTCTTGGTGATGAATTGATTTTGGTTCCTGGTTTTAAAACCTTGACCTGTGAATAAAATCCTCTGTGCTATCATCACAAAGGCATTACAGTTCTCGACATGATTCAACGAAATAAAATGTAAGTACTTGTTTTAATATGACATTTATGAATTAGCTACAGCATGCGGTCGACTTTAAATGTGAATCTGAGTTGGAACAAAGTAGTTCCTGAGACACCCTTAGGTTTTTTTTTTACACACTTACTCCTTCAAACTGTTGTATAAATGCATGCCACACTGACAGCACTGTGATATTGCGGTATATCAGCACTGCTGTGATTACATATGCAAAAGGGAGCAAATCGCAGTGCTACTGGTGTGATGTGCCTCACACGTTATCATATATCAGGGGTCTCAGACTCAAATTGGCGGAGGGTCATATCAGTGACTGACAATTCAACTGAGGGGCCGCTTTAACATTCAAGTGTAACGGAGGCCAGCTAGTGAGTGCTGTGCAGGTAAACCTCACTCCTCTGACCTCTAAAGGTGCTCTAGCGACAGATGCTAGAGGGCATGGTCTTTAGCCTCCTTGGTAGAGCAACCGACTCCCATGCGGAAGGTTGCCGGTTCGATACTAGTAGGACCGGCAGGGTTACACGAGCACAACAAAAAAGTGGAAACCTGATGTAATTTATGCACTTTTATTGAAGAGGTAGCTTAAATTGTTATGAAAATACTACAATTTAATATAAATAATTAGAGGCCGAGCACTGAAACGGTGCGTAGGCCCTATTGGAATTGCTTTGTTTCTTATTATTATTCTTCCGCTTCTTCTGCGGAATGAATCGCAATTTTGAGGGTCTAAACATGCCCGAAAACTCACGAAACTTTGCACACGGCCCAGAAGTGGCGAAAATTTACGTTTGTTATAGGTTTCGGAAGTGGGTGTGGCAAAATGACTCGACGGCGCCACCTATGCACTTTTGACGGACTGACCACCAAGCTACGATTCGTGCACACGCACGAAAATTGGCACACACGTCAAACATGCCAAAACATACAAAAAGTGCAAACCAACCTGGTGCGAAATCTCAAACCCAACAGGAAGTCAGATATTTTAAACTTCCTGCGCCGAAAAAGTCGCATTTTTGCCATTTCCAGGCGTTGTATTTTAACGAACTCCTCCTAGGGATTTTTTCCGATCAACACCAAAATTGGCTGTTGTCATCTAAAGGCCTTAGCGATGTTAAATTTAGATTGAAAAATTTTGTTGAAGGACGTGTCCGTGGCGACCTCGCAAACTTCAACGAAACAGGAAGCTGAAAACTCATTGTCCGATCTGCCTCAAAATCCACACTTGTGATAAGAGTCCTGACCTGAACACGTTTACATGCCAATAACCAGTTACAGTCATAGCGCCACCTGCTGGCAACAGGAAACTTCCACAAATTTTATCGTGTCAGCACCATATTTGGTTGGTGTTATCTGAAAGCTCTAGCAAGGGCGTGTCCGTGGTGGCATGACAAGCCTCAGTGCTTCACCATGGAACAGGAAGTACTGCGAGGTCCCGTTCATTGCTGCTTGCAGCTTTAATTATTATCATTCTGTCCCATTCAATTGTTGCTTAACAGCAGAAATAAGATTTACTGGCAATTGTTCTTAATATCGTTCTATATCTAATATATATATATATATATATTTCACTTTTACTTTAACAATTGACAAATTTTACTGAAGCACATTTTTTATACAAATCTTGAAAACCCCCAAGTGGCTATATGCAACTACACAACAATGATAGTGATATAAAAATAGATGCTTTGGGGGGGTCGAATCTCATATTTTTGGCATCAGTTGTGGGCCCGAGGGAGGAGGGGGGCATAAATGGCTTGTGGGCTGGCAGTGTGAGACTCCTGCCATAAGATTTTTTTACACTCTTACCCCTTCAAACTGTTGTATAAGTGCATTATCACATTGATAGCACTGCGATATTGCTGTATATCAGCACTGCTGTGATTACATATGCAACAGGGAGCGAATCGCAGTGCTACTGGTGTGCTGCTGCACATCCCTGTGTGTGTAATAGGCAACATGTGCACATTAAGTTTACGCAGGGTATATACAGAACTTAATTTAACTCCTTTTACTACCTTTTTTAATACCTTCAAACACCAGAACGACTTAGATCTGCAACTGTAGTGGCGTAAATAAAATCTTTCCAAATGGAATGACATATTGCAGACAACACCTGGAATTCTCGGCACGGTTAGACAACCATGCTGAACTGTGCCGATAGAATCGGTGTTGACGTCGCGGCTCTGTTGCCAAGCTACCACCCCAAAACCAAAAAACAACCAAAATATTAGATTATAATTAATACTTTGTTTAATTGATTCCAATCAAAATTAACCTAGTTACTTTAACTGTCATAATTGTTAACCATACAGCAACCAACACAAGCAGTCACAGAAGCACAACATAACCGGATCACATCAAAACACTGCCCCCCTTTCACCCACACACTGCACTACCTATTAAAGTATGTTTACTTTCGAAATAGGGTATGAATTCATCAAATTCGGCGTTTTAAATTCTTCTGAACATAATTAGCTGCTGCTTGACAATCAGACTGCGCTTCTATGTTTGTTCTTGCTGTCAATTGTAAGAAAAAAATTATGGATAGAAGTGTCATGATAAACCGCGGTGTTTAACTGCAGACGCTGTGTGAAGCACGTGCAAGCCAGGTTATATAATCGTCTTCTTGCAGACGCGGCAATAAGCCTCGCGGCTGTTGCCAGGAACAGGCCTGAGCCAGTCTTTAAATCGAGTCCTCCAGCCAGAGGTCCGAAAACTTGCATTTCCCCATATTTTTATTTAATTCGTGAAAGAACACTACCCCACATGATATCGCTCAGGTCTTACTTTCAACGTGTAAGTAAATCCCTGCAAATTTTAGAATAAAGGCCTGCCTCCACCTGGAAAAGGTGGTTGCCATCTCTAGGTTAAAGGAAAGTCCTTATCCCTGGTAGAGGAGTTTAAGTACCTCTGGGTTTTGTTCACGAGTGAGGGAAGGATGGAGCGTGAGATTGACAGGCGGATTGGTGCAGTGGCAGCAGTAATGCCGTCGATGTACCGGTCGGTTGTGGTAAAGAAGGAGCTGAGCCGAAAGGCAAAGCTCTCGATTTACCGGTCAATCTACGTTCCTACTCTCACCTATAGTCATGAGCTTTGGGTCATGACCGTTAGGACAAGATCTCAGATACAAGCGGCCGAATTTAGCTTCCTTCGAAGGGTGGCAGGGCGCACTCAAATGAATTGGGTGAGGAGCTCTGACACCCGGGAGGAGCTCGAAGTAGAGCTGCTCCTCCACATTGAGAGAAGTCAGCTGAGGTGGCTCGGGCATGAATGCCTCCTGGACGCCTACCCAGGGAGGTGTTCCAGGCATGTCCTAGCGGGAGGAGGCCTCCGGGAAGACCCAGTACACGCTGGAGGAAGTATGTCTCTCGGCTGGCCTGGGAACACCTCAGGATCCCCCTGAAGAAGCTGGAGAAAGTGTCTGGGGAAAGGGAAGTCTGGGGTTCTCTCCTAAGACTGCTGCCCCCGCGACCCGGCCCCGGAAAAGCGGCAGAAAATGATTGAATGTATGAATGAATGAAAGGCCTGCACTTACATTACCTCGTCAGATGACGTTTATTACTTTTTAATGCTCTTAATTTTGGCTAATTTCATTTACTACCTTTTACAACCCCACGGACACCCTGTTACAGCAGTGTTCAGTCAATGGCACAGTCTATTTGAGTTCCATCAAATAGAAACAATGCACAATAACACACCTCATTGCCAATCAGTGCGCAAAGGCATTTGCCATTTAAACTATGTGGCACAGGAAATGAAATTGACACCTGCACCACGTTGAAACTAGATCGTGTTGCACCTGTCGTCAAATTGCAAACGGTGTATGATAGGATCGTTGGATACTCACAGAGCTTTTCTACAGTTCAGCACTGCCGGGATCAGTCTCCATCTCCCTTCATAGGATGTGTTGTATTTTATAGGCTCAAACTCCTCCAGCACTTCCTCAGACATCTGGATCATGTGGGCTATTGCTGAGCAGTGAACTGGAGACAGCTTCTCCTCCGAGTGTTTGTCTGACCGGATAAACTCCTGAATCTCTCTGGACAGAGTCTGATCGTTGACCTCCAGCAGACAGAGGAACAGATTGATGGACCTGTCGGCTGAGAGATTATAGCAGTTGACTCTCTGTTTAATGTACTGCGCCGTCTCCCCGATGGTGTCCGTGCTGCTCTCGGTGTGTGTCAGTAGATCCTTGAGGAGTCTTTGATTGGACTCCAGCGAGATGCCAAGCAGGAAACGCAGAAAGAGGTCCAGCCGTCCGTTTTTACTCTTGAGAGTTTTATCAGCAGCTGAAGTTAGCAGCTCATACAAAGAGCTCCTCGGAGACTTACGATCCTGCTGTGAATATTCCTCACGGAGGAACTCTTGCAGAGGCTTCCTGTTCTTCGTCAAATGGCAGTAAAATGCATAAAAAGCAGCAAGAAACTCCTGAAAGCTCAGGTGGATGAAGCTGTAGACTTTCCTCTGCTGAATCACAAGCTCCTGCTTGAAGGCAGTGCAGATCCCCGAGTACACCGCAGCATCTATATCCATGCCGCTCTCAGTCAGGTCCTCCTCGTAGAACATCACATTACCCTTCATCAGCTGTCTGAAAGCCAGCTCAGCGAGTTTAACGATCAGTCCTCTGTTAGATTCCAGGACTTTCTCAGGATCTCTCTCTTCATATTTCTGATTGTTCACGTGGATCTGAATGAGCAGGAAGTGGATGTACATTTCGGTCAGACTTTGAGGGATTTCTGAACCTCGTGTGATTATGTTTTCAAGAACGGTGGCGGAGATGCAGCAGAAGACGGGTATGTGGCACATGATGTGAAGGCTTCTTGCTTTTCGAACGTGTGATATGATCGTGTTGGCTTGCTCCTCGTTGCCGATTCTCCTGGTGAAATATTCCCTCTTCTGAGGTTCATCAAAGCCCTGGATCTCTGTCACACGGTTGATGTATTTGGAGGGGATCTGACTGGCTGCTGCTGCTCTGGAGGTGATCCAGATGAGAGCCGAGGGAAGCAGATCTCCTCTGATGAGGTTCGACGTCAACACACCAACCGATGAAGACTCGTTCACATCACACACTTTCTCGCAGTCTGAAAAGTTCAGCGTGATTCTGCTTTCATCCAGACCATCGAAGATGAACACAACTCGACACTGCTCATAGATCCTGGAGTCCAGATTCTGAAGTTTAGGATGAAAGTCGCGTAACAGGCTGTGAAGACTGTACTGATGATCTTTAATCATGTTCAGCTCTCGAAATGGAAGCACAAACAGGAAATCTACATCCTGATTGGCTCTTCCTTCACTCCAGTCCAGAATGAACTTCTGCACGGAGACGGTTTTTCCAATCCCAGCGATGCCTTTAGTGAGAACGACCCTTATTTCATCTTTTACCTGACTGGAGGTTTTAAAGATGTCATTGCAGTAGATGAGAGTGTCTTGTGACTGCTGAGCTGTAGGACTTTTCTCGAAGTCTTCATCCTTCACCCATTCACTCTCTCCTTCTATGATGTAGAGCTGTGTGTAGATGCTGTTTAAGAGGGTTTGGTTGTCTTGAAGTTTGACTGGCTCATATAAGCTCTCGTACTTGTCCTTCATGCTGGCTTTATGCTCATCTTTGACCTGCTGTAGTTGATCGACTTGTTGCCGAGAAACCCGCTTCAGGGTGTTAGTCTGATCATCCCTATCCACACTGCAGAAACACAAACAAGAGTGAAGGAACACTGGACAGGCAATAAGTGAAGTTTCACAAACTAATTTCTAGAGGAGCATGTGATATGATGCAACACGACTGGCTTCACATCTGTAATCAGTAATAATCCATTCAGAGTGATCCAAGCCTACTATAAATGGATCGTCTTTCTCTCTACTACTCTAACTTCGTTTTGGAAGAATCCCCCCCTCCACCCTATCTCCTCCTCGTCAACCCTTTTCTAAGGGGGAGCTCTGGAGACCCACCTGTTCAATTGCAAATCCATTTATGTGTTTATTTACAAAGGCTGATTTATACTTCTGCATCAAGCGCGCGCGTAAGGTCTGGCCCAGCCTTCGCGTGCTTGCAAAGCCCACACTGTGACGTACACCTCTCAAAAATGTAACTACACGACGCACATCATGTAGCACAAGCGATTGGTCGGCTTGGTGGCTGTGACGAGTGTGGGCGGTGCTGAGAGCCCGATGGAGTGAGTGTTTACAATTGTCAAGTCCCGTGATGGTGCTTCAGATGTTTTGCGTTTACCTTATGATTAAAGTTGTTGCACGTCTGCCGGTTCCCACCTCTAATTTGAGCTCCTCGTACATTAAGGTAGCATTCAGAAAAAACAAAACACCAGTGAAGAAACTCGACACAGAGGGATATAACATAACCTACTGCCAGCTAGCGTTATTGCGGAGCAACACAAACAGCATGCAGAAGTATAAATGCACGACTAAGTGGCAAGGCAGGCGCCGTGGCGATCACTCGACACAGAAGTACTTTAAAAACCAGCCTTTAGCCACACTGTGGTATTCAATCTATGTTCAATCTGTGTTTAATGTTACTATGAGGGAATTTCCTTTTTACTATTCTACATACTATTTTCTTGTGTGTTCTCTCATAAAAATGCTCCTATTCTAGACTCTATATTAGGGGTCACCAATCCTGGTCATGGAGGGCTGGTGTCCCTGCAGGGTTTAGCTCCAACTTGCCTTAACACACCTGCCTGGATGTTTCAAGTATACCAAGTAAGACCTTGATTAGGCTTGTTCAGGTGTGTTTGATTAGGGTTGGAGCTAAAATCTGCAGGACACCGACCCTCCAGGAACAAGTTTGGTGACCCCTGCTCTATATTAAGTCTGGCCATGATTGAAAATAAATTCTACCAAATATTAATAAATTCTTCAGGCTGCAACTGAAGATTCATTGTCAGCCTCCTGATCTGGTAGATTTTATATCTGCTCTTATGAACCAAATGGAATAGATTAGAACTAGAACGGAAACACTTTGAACTAAAGATATATCTTGCGGTGTGGAAGAGACACATTTGTTACAGTGACATATGCTCTGAAACCTATAGGTGATGATACACAGGGCAGTTTTTGTGCAGTAATGCCACCAATAGGCAACCAGATGAGACAGTGGGCAAAATAAATCGGCAAACAAGATCCAAACACACTTTTGTTGCTCATTCATATAGCCCTTTCACACATACAGACCTTTCCGGAAATTTACCGGAATTTTCCGGAAAGGTTGTATGTGTGAACAGGTCCTTTTTGAAAATATTGCCGGAATGCTGCGCTGTGTGAATGCAGAAGGAAGATTGCCGGAAAGAGTGCGTGCACGTCTAGAACGTGCTGACGTAAGACGTCTGCTTTAGCCAATCACAACAGTTAGATGCATTTACGTCCGCGCGGTTTGTGAGAATAAAAGCCTTTGAATATTTTTCCAGACGCATTTAGCTGCTAGAAGTTAGTCAGATAACGTTTAAATGTTCTTCTTAATGCCAACTGTGTAAATAATCATCGATGAGATGCTTATGATAAGCCGTTGTTTGTTTACCTTCAAGCTTTGCGTGTGCCTGTGAAACAGCCTGTGAGCGCCTGCACACGCACATATTATGAACATCTCGACATGCGAAAGTGATCCTGAGAAAGTTGTTCACAATATTGATCATCCACAGAGTTTGTAATTTAGTCAAATGTTTACAAACACAAGCGCAGCCGTTTAAAGCTCATCTGTGGTGAATGATGTCAGAATTTACCGGTATTTTGGAATGGATGTGTGAATGCTCTTTTACGGAAAATTTCCGTAACGTCCTCGCCTGTGTGAACAGCGCTTTTTTGAATATACCGGTAAAGTCGTTCCGGAAATTTTCCGGATATTTACCGGGATCACTGTGTGAAAGGGGCTAATGTCACGTCTATTCATATGCTTGCCTGTCACACCATTCTTTTTGATTGTTTGGTGTCATCTTATGACAAAATAATATGTAGGTTAGTGTATGCTCCACTTAGCCATTTTCATTTCTGTCATCTTTGACTCTAAAGAAGTCAGTTTTGTGTCTAATTGTTTTTTACGTTTTTAACATGTAACGTTTTGAGCCTAATAGCCATAAAATAATGGCCCATTTCCACTGACTGGTACAGTACAATACGGTTCACCTTTATCAGACTTGCGTTTCCGCTGCCTAAGGGTACCAAGGGTACGAGAAGCACTTTACACAAAACAGATGCTTATACACATAAATACTTGTGTATAAATGTTCATTACTAACCGTTCTGTGAACATGATTTGATTATAACTGCAGATCAATGACAGTGTGAAATAGCCTAATGTAACTATTAGGGGTGTAACGATTTATCGTTGTACGATTTATTGCGATGCAAAAATGTCACAATATGCATCGTGGCGTTATGACGATTTGATTACGATATGACGTCCGTTTTCTCTTATTAGTTGAGCTGTTTGCACGTGAGCTACGTTCCACCTGCTGTCGCACGTGAGTTCAGATTGCAGCAGCAGTAATGTTAGCAGACCAAGATGAGTGGAGTTGAAATAGAGGATAGCCCATCCTCTCAAAATCAGACGTCTGGCAGCATTTCGGTTGTACAGTCATTGCTTTAGACTCGTCCGCTTTTTGACACGCATACTGGGTCAAACATCCTAAGTTTTAAAGTCTTCACAGTGATTTACATACTTTGCACAGCGACAGGGATACCTCCTAATGGTGTTGAAAGAGTCACATACTGTATTTATAAGGTACAATTCACCCTAAAATATCATTCTGTCTTCATATAATCATGTATTGGTGGACTCAAAATCACACATGATGTGCGCTGACCGTGAGCTGTTACTACAGAGGGCGGACTATGATAGACGTATGGCAAGACGTTTTAGCATTTAAACCTTTGTTCTGACTATCCATAAATATATTAAGAGATATCTCTAATTATATTTTGACTAGTCATAATTATAATTCGACTAGTCAGAATGACAATTAGAGATATCTGTAATTACAATTGTAGTAGTACGAAATCAGATTGGAGATATCTGCAAATATATTATGACTAGTCATATTCCTCCATTGACTTCCATTGAAAAATATTTGCAGATATCTCTAAATGAGTTTTGACTAGTCACAATTGTAATTAGAGATATCTCTAAATGAATTTAATTAAATATGAATTAAATACGTGGAAATGTGGATTTGTTTTTGCACACTCAAAAAACGCAAGTGACCAAGCAAAGCCTTAAGCCCTTACTGTTAAATTCAATTGAATAGAAAGCTTATTTTTTTTGCACCTTTACTTAAATTGTTGCTTAATTTTGTCTCTGTCATTTCAATAATATTTTTAAGAAGTTTTTTAATTGTTTTATTTTCCAGACACAGGCCTGTTTAATTTATTTTCTTCGGTTCAGTTTAACAAGTTGAAACAAAAGAAATACATAAAAAATAGTTTACTTGGTAAAATTTGCATTTCAGTAAAATTTTCAATTTTATTTCAAATATCGTGATACATATCCAATTGTGAACATTATATCGTGATACACATCGTATCGCGAGCTGAGTGTATCGTTACACCCCTAGTAACTATTATGAATGCAAGACGATCACGCTGTCCTCAATCTAAAAGTGAAAAAGAAAGTGACCGGTTTGCGGTTGAAAGTGAGGACAGGGAGTGGGCGGGGGTGGGGGGGTGAAGTGTCGTGGATGAAAGTGAGGATTGGAAGGGAGGGGGTGGTTGTCGTGAATGAAACCGGCGGTTCGTGGACGCCACTCTTACTATTCTGCTCCCTTAGGCGGCCACCTAAGTCGCCTCTATGGATGCGCCAGCATTGGGTGCAATGTCTTGGCTGTGTATTTAAAAATGGCGGTTCTGGTTTTCATTCTCCTGCTTCTGTGAGTGACGTATCTCTTTAAACCAATAGTGTTCAGCTACGCGTCTAGCTCCGCCTTTGGGTACCCTTTGTCCTACTCAGTGGCGTAGCGCAAAATGCGGAGGCCCCCCTGCAGGGATCACCGACCGGGCCCCCAGTTGAAGGCCCCGTTTAAAAAAAAAAATTTTTTAAATTTTAAATTACGAAAGGTATAATTTTAGATCACTTTTCTACATTGATGGATCAGTGACCGCACGGGCATTCCTGACAAAAGCTTGTGTTTGTGTGTACAGAAATGTACTATTCACCCTCCCTGTTAAATTTGATCTAATCATGTCCTGAAACACAGCTCCTCTCCTGCTTTCACTTCTCATACTGACGGAGGGAGCGATTCGTTTGTGAATGAATCTCCGTTATGAACGACTCGTTCACTAGCCGACAATAATACAAGTTTCTGGCAGCGCAGCATCTCGTTGTCATATTTCTTTTGCATTGTTTGCTGATTTTATTCAACAAAACTAGCATAAGCCGAGTGTTTAGTGCGAGTTGGAGCTGCTTTGCCGTATGGTGAATGCAGTAAGTGACTGTTATCATCAATAACGTTACCTGATTAGCAAGTTCATAACATACAAAAACGTAAAAAACTTAGTCGTACCTGTGAAATGTTCTGCGTTTGTGCTTTGTTTTCTTTGTTTGCTCGTTACTACACTCGTAGACAGCGCTAAAGTCCCGCATCTTCACGTAATAACACTGTCTTGTCTAGTGCGGTTGAATGACATTTGTCCTGGAAGCACTGTACTAATGTGGCGGCGCTATTGACGCATGCTCCCTATGCGATATCTAGTGTATATATCTATGTCACAAATTGAGGAGCGGGGAAAGGAGGCGGGGTGGAGCGACAACGCGGGGAAGCCTTCACAAACTGAGGAGCGATCACAAACCGAAAGCGGCGAGAGCGTCAAAGTAACCAGAAGTCATTAATTTTTTAACGAGAACCGGCGGCGAGAAACAGCAGCGCGTCTTCATTGGCTATGACGCGGTTCGGCGGCAAGCAATCAGAATGAAGTAGTCCACCGCTTGGGAGGAGTTCAGAGAACACAGACCTTTGAACTTTGGTTCTGACCACAGTTGTTCCCAAGAGTTTGATTATTGCGGTTCCTGGATTTTCAATTATTGAAAATCGCAACGATGCGGGCCCCCCGCGGTGCGTGCCCTGCGGGCCCGTCTGCTACGGCACTGGTCCTACTTGGCACCCTTTGCAAAAAGTAACCAAAAAGTGGTACGGTACGGTTTGCTTTTAGGTACCTTTTGACAGTGGAAACAGCCATAAAAGTGTACCGAAATGAACGGTACCGTACCACTCAGTGGAAATGAAGACCTGCAGTCTAATACAACAGTGCTCTATCTCACAATAGGCTGGCAATAAGAATATCGGGCTTAATTCTGCAATAACATCCTCCTGCATGTACTTTATCCCTAATTTAATGTGGCTAATCTATTAATATAATTTCCCAAATATATTAGAGCTTGATATGCAGGCAATCATTCTATTTTAATACATTTTCAAACATAATAAACATGCATTTTAGTGCCATATTTTTATTGTTTATTTGACGTGTGCACGTCTGTACTCACAGATGGTCAGAGGTCACAGCTTCAGCACTGAGGTCAGGAGGATGCCGCATAGATCCGTCACTCTTCACAGACACACAGCTGGGCTCTGATCTCTGCCGTGTCCTCACAAGGCTTTTATTTCTGAATGTGGACAAAAGCAGAAATGTTGGCCTCGTTGCACAAAATAAATAATCCACTTTCTTCACAGTTACTCCTCATTGGTGAAACTGGCTGTTTAAAGGACACTCCAATTGTTTTTGGAAACTTTTCCCGCAGGGTTGAACAGTTTTCCCATTTTTAATCCATTCAGACAATCATTGGATCTGGCTGGAGCATTTTAAACTTAGCTTAGCATAAATCATTGAATCGGATTAGACCATTAGCATCTCGTTCCAAAACGACAAAAGAATTTCGATAATTTTCCTATTTAAAGCTCGACTCTAGCGGCAATACGTTGTATTGCTTGTAGTTAACGCACACCCTGCCCTGATGAGGAAGAAGTGTATTTACAGTTTTTGGTACACAAATGTGTTCATAGAGCTTCGTATGAATAAAGTTGAACCACTAAAGTCACATTTCACATTTTTGCTTCCTTTTTTTGGACTTTGGGCATTTATGGACCATTGCTGTCGAGCAGTGGCGCAGTAGGTAGTGTTGTCGCCTCATAGCAAGAAGGTCACTGGTTCGAGCCTCGGCTCAGTTGGCGTTTCTGTGTGGAGTTTGCATGTTCTCCTTGTGTTCGCGTGAGTTTCCTCCGGGTGCTCCGGTTTCCCCCACAGTCCATAGACAATCGGTACAGGTGAATTGGGTAGGCTAAATTGTCTGTAGTGTATTAATGTGTGTAATTGTGTGTGTGTGGATGTTTCCCAGAGATGGGTTGCAGCTGGAAGGGCATACGCTGCGTAAAAACTTGCTGGATAAGTTGGCGGTTCATTCCACTGTTGCGACCCCGGATTAATAAAGGGACTAAGCCGACAAGAAAATTAATGAATGCTGTCAATGGAGGATGAGGGAGCTCTCAGATTTCATCTTAAAGAGCCCATATTATGGGAGTTTGAAAATTCCCCTCCATGTAGTGTGTAACACAGCTCTAAGTGAAGTGAAGTATCCAGCTAAGGCTTAAATCTGTAAGAATACAGTGTTTAAAACTGTTGATTCATCTATAAAAGAGTCGACTCATAGTGCTTCAAACGAGTCGCCTTTATCACGACTCATTAGGTGTTTCGCCATGACGTACGAACGAAACCAAGTTATTCACGTGCACGCGCAAACCCGGGAGATTTCAAACCTGAGGCCCCGCCCTCTGACGCAGAAACCCAGACACACACACACCCACAAACACACACACACACACACACACACACACACACACACACACAAACATGCCGGTTGATTGAAGTCACACTGCAGATGGATATATTGAGTCTCTACCCAAAGATGAAACCTCAGCATTATAACCAAGCAGTTGGAAACTTCTGGAAGCTACATGCTACAAAGAATACTTCATCTGAGTTTGTTAAAGGAAGGATCAGTAAAGAGTAACTGATGGACGTCAGGATGGGTTTCTTCCATTTCTCAAGTGTAAGTACGTGCGGTTAAAGTTGTTGACTCTAGCTTGCAAATGTATTTAGTTGTGATTTGTTACTTGTAACCGCGTGTACTGTATCAGGTTAACTGGATATATTATCTTATCGCGTGCAAAGTCACGTTAAAAACGCGACGCGTGCTGTTTGTTTATGGAGCTCCGTGCTAGAGTTCTGCTCCCGCGATTTATTCGGAAATTTATTCCCGCACCGCAGAAATCTGGCGCGGGGACAGCCGCAGGAATAAATTTCCGAATAAATCGCGGTAACGGTCGGTAACGGGTTTAATTTGGGACGGGAGCGGGCTGTCTAGCAATATCACGGATATTGCTATGCGAATTAGAAAGAGAGAGTCTGCTTGGTATGAGAGAGCGTATGAGAGAGAGCGAGAGAGAGAGAAAGAGAGAGAGCGAACGAACGAACGAACGAGCTTTGTGCTGTGTGTATGTGTTTATACAGACAGCTTGGCTGTCTGGACTGTATACTGGGTGATTTTTGGTTGTGTTCTCCGCTCTAGCGGGACCGGGACCGGCGGGCAGAAAACGGAGCGGGTTCTCAGGCTAAAACCTGGCGGGTGCGGGCGGAAGCGGGAGCGTTGTCATCCGGAGGTGTGTGTGTGTTTTTGTGTGTGTGTGGTATGGCGAGTACACGACTGTCTCCTTCGTTCGGTTATCCGTGGCACTATCCACTCGCCATAGTGTGGCAGCTAAAATCCACGCCTACACTATCGAGCGTGTATGAACTGTGATCACTTTTTAAATTGCTGATTAGCTATTGGCCATTTCCCTCTCTGACTGAAGGCAGTCGACCAATCGCGACAGACTGTCATCGGTCCAATCAGCGCAGATTAGCTCCGCGCTAAGGAGGGGTTTGGGAACAAATGAACCACTGGACGATTCATACAGGAGTCGCTGGGATAATTAGGTAAAAATAAATGCAGATTATAAGACCATGAAAGTGTTTATTGACCTTGCATGCATATTAGACTGTTGTTGGAGACTCTTACAACCAAGATATGACCCTATTTCATGTATAATATGGGCTCTTTAATTTCTGTTCTGAAGATGAAGAATGAAGGTCTCAGGGGCTTGAAAACACGTAATCGACATAATTTTCATTTTCCTTATTTAAATTAAATAATTTCTGTTTCACTGCAGCACTTTGGACGTGTCTGTACTCACAGAGGCTCAGAGGTCGCAGGTTCAGCGCTGAGGTCAGGTGGATGCCGCATAGATCCGTCACTCTTCATAGACACGCAGCTGGGCTCTGGACATGATGCTGTCCGACTTTCTTCTTGTCTGATGCGGAGACAAGAACATTGATCACTAATGTTATTCCTCTTCATCGCTGATCATTAAAAATACTGTGAATGAAGAAATCTGATTTTTTTAAATCAGTTTTTAGCCATTATACTACAAAAACAAACTGCAAGTTTCTGAACTTATTTATTATTAAGCCAAAAATAGCTTATAGTCAAAATAAAGTACGCCAAGACAACACACTTTCTGCTTCCTCCACTTAAAGGTGCCCATCATGGAAATCTGGGTATACCAAAGCATAGGAGAATTACAAAAGATTAGTATAGGGAAGTGGGCATACTGTGAACATCAGCCACCACTGTTACTTCATTCTCATGTAAATTCCACAAGTGTAAAACCCTGGTGGGCAGCAAGCCGATCAGAAGACAAAACAAACTGTGAGTAGACTCACAGGTCATGCCTGCTGCATTTGCATATATGCCAACTTTAGGTCATTCATCCAGACTTTGAAGAGCAGCCATGCCATCAACCTCATAAAAAAGCTCTGAGATCATTATTATGCACGCCTCAGCCTGCAGCGTATTCTAGTGAGACAACAGTAAAAATTTTCCTCCCACAGTTATCTTTAAGCGTAAAAAACCCAAGCCACAGGTTGTTTACTGTGTGCTATTGGACAACGACTGCCAGGATACGTTCAAACTGGCCGCAGGGCGCAAAATGCAAGATTTACAGATTACACATTTAATTATCTTCACTCTGAGGAGGCATAAGGTATCATGTAAATTATTAGAGAGAAATATTTACTCTTACAGCGCTTCATTTACAAAGGAATGTTCAGGACAGCCACGTAATACATTCATTCATACCGTTTCTGTCGACTTGGTCCCTTTGATAATCACAGGTTGCCACAGCGGAATGAACCGCCAACTTATCCAGCATATGTTTTACAAAGCGGATGCCCATCCCATCACTGGGAAACACCCACACACTAGGACCAATTCGGTTTATTCAATTCACCTAAATTCAATTCATGTTTACTTATATAGCGCTTTTGACAATGTTGACTGTGTGGCTCAAACCAGCGACCTCCTTGCTGTGAGACGATCGTGCTACCCACTGCGCCACCGCCACACCAGCTGCGTAATAATACACATTAAATTGTTCTAGAAATAGATAGTATTTGTCCCAATAGCTAGTAATTCCCCCACCTGATGTTGCAGGTCTCTTCACTGAGGTCAGGTGGATGCCGCATGGATCCATCACTCTTCACAGACACACAGCTGGATGCTGAACTCTTCGGCCCGACACTGAGGACAGAACGCACACCAACACTCCAGAGTTGTTTTCTTAATCACAACATTTCTGTCTCTTGTATCAAGTCTTACCTTGGGTTAAAGTTCATTGTTTCCTTATTGAATTAACAGCCCTGCTGAAAAATCCAGCTTAAACCAGCCTAGGCTGGTTGGCTGGTTTTAGCTGGTCGAACAGGCTGGTTTTAGAGGGGTTTTGGCCATTTCCAGCCTGGTCTTAACCGGTCAGGCTGGAAAATGACCAGCTAAAACCAGCTTGATCAGCCTGGTTTAAGCTGGATATAGCTGGTTTTGGATGGGCTGGTCAAGCTGGTTTTATCTGGTCATCTCCCAGCCTGACCAGCTAAGACCAGGCTGGAAATGGCTGGAAACCAGCATGTAAATGGCCAAAACCCATCTAAAACCAGGCTGGTCGACCAGCTAAAACCAGCCTAGGCTGGTTTAAGCTGTTTTTTTCAGTAGGGAGGTTGTGCATGGATATTTTATTTCTCATATACACTGAGCCGAGC
Organism: Danio rerio; assembly: GCF_049306965.1. Taxonomy (NCBI): domain Eukaryota; kingdom Metazoa; phylum Chordata; class Actinopteri; order Cypriniformes; family Danionidae; genus Danio; species Danio rerio. The sequence goes on along the minus strand of NC_133179.1, from coordinate 71,396,969 downwards.
TTTGATCGCTGGTAAACCTCCTCCACCTCTCTGTATCCAAAATGCTCAATGTTTATTTTGCTAGCAGACATTGTTATTCTAAAGCTGACCAATTCATCTGTGCAAGTTAATCCACTGAAATAAATCAACTGTATTGGTAATCTTCAATCAAAGTATGAACATTTGCTTCACCGTTTGAGCACTCTTTCTCTGCTGTCAGTTTGATGCTTTAGACACAATATTCTTAGCCACACCTTCTTACTGTTCGTACGCTATCAGCGAATGATGAGCAAATAGAAAGTCCCGCCCCCTACTTAATATTCAATTTCAGTTGTAAGTAAATCAGCATACTGAAATAAAAGTCTCTGCAACTTCTGGCTCACGCTGACTTTACACATAAATAAGTAGTACGCTTTTATTTAAACCACTTTTTTACCGTGAAATACCATGGCTGCGTCCGAAACCGCATACTTCCATACTATACAGTACGCTAAAATCAGTATGCGAGCCGAGTAGTATGTCCGAATTCATAGAATTGGAAAATCAGTATGCGAGAAGTACCAGGATGACTTACTACTTCCGGCGAGATTCTTGAGTGTGCATCCCATGCACGCTGCGCTGTCCCATGATGCCCCTCGAGCGAATTCATAAATGGGATTAAAGCGACACAACTGACGCAGGTAGGTCACGTGACCATGACAAAATGGCCGATGTAGTACATCCGAATTCCATTCATACTCCTCACAATCATACTGTAAAGAACGTACTTTACTAACGGCCGAGTAGTACGTTTAAATTCAAATGCAGTACCCGCTGAGGAACGCAGCCACTGTCTAACAATTCTAAAAATCCGAATCAGATCCTATAGGACAAAGTGGAAGTTCCATAAACAAAAATCTGAATGTTCATAGGACTTTAGGAATTCATTAAGATCCTATAGGATCCTAAAGGATAAACTCCCTACAGAAAAATCCAGCTTAAACCAGCCTAGGTTGGTTGGCTGGTTTTAGCTGGTCAACCAGCCTAGTTTCCCTGCTGAAAAATCCAACTTAAACCAGCCTAGGCTGGTTGGCTGGTTTTAGCTGGTCGACCAGCCTGGTTTTAGAGGGTTTTTGGCCATTTCCAGGCTGGTTTCCAGCCATTTCCAGCCTGGTCTTAGCTGGTCAGGCTGGAAAATGACCAGCCAAATCCAGCTAAAACCAGCTTGACCAGCCTGGTTTAAGCTGGATATAGCTGGTTTTGGCTGGACTCCCAGCTTGGCTAGGCTGGTCAAGCTGGTTTTAGCTGGTCATCTCCCAGCCTGACCAGCTACGGCCAGGCTGGAAATGGCTGGAAACCAGCCTGGAAGTGGCCAAAACCCCTCTAAAACCAGCCTGGTCGACCAGCTAAAACCAGCCAACCAGCTTAGGCTGGTTTAAGTTGGATTTTTCAGCAGGGATTTAGAGGGGTTTTGGCCATTTCCAGGCTGGTTTCCAACCGGGGTAAAGTGAGTTTTATATTCGCACATTCGCACATTCGAGCTTCCGTTTTCGATGAAAATGTCATAAAATGCACAATAAAGTTGTGTTTTCAAAGTGTAATCTGCTACATGATGTTGAGTACCATACTATTTTCTTTTTTTCACAATCGAAAAACATGGTTGAATATAGTTTAAACGGCACAGTTACCAGCGAATGTCCGTCGTATATCCAATAGTGCGTGAAACAGTGGGACGTGAAAGTAGGGACCGTGTAAAAAGTAGGGATGGCTGACGTTTCGACACAGTGTCGAGATCCCGAAACGCAAGTGTTTCGAAACACTGCACCGAAGCTTGATCCGAAACACCCAGGTCACGTGACTAAACTGATTCAAAGCATCGATCATTTCAGAAGCGCTTCGACACCTAGCGACTCTATATTTGACTGAAGGCTAGAATAAAACTTTTTCATATAGCCTAAAAGATTTGTATGATTTTGTATATTTTATTGATGTTATTGTTTTATGGTAAAGTCTAGATAGCCTAGGGTACAACTGTCGATACGCCATCAATATAGCATCATTTTTGTAACCCTGTATAACAATAATTACAATTCTACAGTACTTTCTACAGTACCTGCATTACTCTACATTCGAACTTATTATCTCTGGATCAGGAACTCTCACTGCTTTACAACTGCATATAATGCTTTTAATGCGCACACATTGACTGCATTAGGCCTGACTCTGTACCTGAAATCTGAGATATGGAGATATACAGTGTCAGTTTTCAAATTCAAGTTCACATCCAAATAGTATTGAATGTTATCAGTTGCATTGTTTTGTAATGATATAAAGGTTCCTGTCACAATGATAAAAGTAAAAATAATGATGTTGTGTTCAAAGATAACTACGACATTTTAAATACTGAACATAGGCTACTTAAATAGAGAACATGTTTATTTATTAATGTATTTTTTTATTTTGCCAATGTTGTCACAATTTAGGATCAAACTAAAAAGTATGTTGATGTGATACTTTCAACAATGACATGTAATTTATTTGACCAGGTTTTGAAGACATGGGATGACTGCTCCAAAGCAAATTGAAACATCTTTTCTGGAACCTACAGAAGTAACCACAAGTTTCTAAAACTTGAACTGTGATACTTAAATGTGCAACAGTTTTTTAATGGTTGGGATGAAGTGAATTGCAAACATTGCTATGTTATGCTGTGTGGAAATGTTTGAATAAAACTTTCAATAAATAATTAAAATCAGACAAAATTGATGTATATCCTCCTTCAGAAATATCACTTTCTACTCTTTCTATTGTAGTAAACCACATTGCAGGACAATAAACAAGCTGTTTTATATCTCAATATAAAATGTTTTTTTTTAAATCTTTACTCATAACGCTTTCTTCACATTGATTAATAAAAGAATAACAACTCATAGCATGAAATTTAAAATCTGACTGTATTTTATAACTTTTGACAATTAGAAAACATTGTGTGTAACAAATGTTAAAAGTAAGGTGCAATGGCTACAAAAACAGTTTGGAAATAATTATCCAAGCCTCATTTGAGTGGTCCAACATCTGAATTGATTGTTATGTACTCAGATTATTTATTTCTCAGCATCACTATCATCAATGGCCATTTCTTTCCGACTCGCATTCAGTCCAATATTTCATTCAAATAAGGTGCAATGGCTACAAAAACAGTTTGGAAATGATCATCCAAGCCTCATTTAACAGGTCCAACATCACAATTGATTGTTATGTACTCAGATTATTTCATTGTCAGTATAACTATCATCAATGGCCATTTCTTTCTGATTCACATTCAGTCCAATATCTCATTCAAATAAGGTGCAATGGCTACAAAAACAGTTTGGAAATAATTATCTGAGCCTCATTTAAGTGGTCCAACATCTGAATTGATTGTTATGTACTCAGATTATTTATTTCTCAGCATCACTATCATCAATGGCCATTTCTTTCTGATTCACATTCAGTTCAATAATTCATTCAAATAAGGTGCAATGGCTACAAAAACAGTTTGGAAATAATTATCCAAGCCTCATTTAAGTGGTCCAACATCAGAATTGATTGTTATGTACTCAGATTATTTATTTCTCAGCATCACCATCATCAATGGCCATTTCTATCTGATTCGCATTCAGTCCAATATTTCATTCAAATAAGGTGCAATGGCTACAAAAACGGTTTGGAAATAATTATCCAAGCCTCATTTAACAGGTCCAACATCTGAATTGATTGTTATGTACTCAGATTATTTATTTCTCAGCATCACCATCATCAATGGCCATTTCTATCTGATTCGCATTCAGTCCAATATTTCATTCAAAGAAGGTGCAATGGCTACAAAAACTGTTGGGAAATAATTATCGAAGGTTTTTTAACCAGGTCCAACATCACAATAGATTGTTATGTACTCAGATTATTTAATTCTCATTATCACCATCATCCATGGCCATTTCTTTCTGATTCGCATTCAATCCAATATCTCATTCAAATAAGGTGCAATGGCTACAAAAACAGTTTGGAAATGATCATCCAAGCCTCATTTAAGTGGTCCAACATCTGAATTGATTGTTATGTACTCAGATTATTTATTTCTCAGCATCACTATCATCAATGGCCATTTCTTTCTGACTCGCATTCAGTCCAATATTTTATTAAAATAAGGTGCAATGGCTACAAAAACAGTTTGGAAATGATCATCCAAGCCTCATTTAACAGGTCCAACATCACAATTGATTGTTATGTACTCAGATTATTTATTTCTCAGCATCACCATCATCAATGGCAATTTCTTTCTGATTCACATTCAGTCCAATATCTCATTCAAATAAGGAGCAATGACTACAAAAACAGTTTGGAAATGATCATCCAAGCCTCATTTAAGTGGTCCAACATCAGAATTTAATGTTATGTACTCAGATTATTTCATTGTCAGTATGACCATAATCAATGGTAATTTCTTTCTGATTCACATTCAGTCCAATATTTCATTCAAATAAGGTGCAATGGCTACAAAAACGGTTTGGAAATAATTATCCAAGCCTCATTTAAGTGGTCCAACATCAGAAATGATTGTTATGTACTCAGATTGATTATTTCTCAGCATCACCATCATTAATGGCCATTTCTTTCTGATTCACATTCAGTCCAATATTTCATTAAAATAAGGTGCAATGGCTACAAAAACGGTTTGGAAATAATTATCGAAGCTTTTTTAACCAGGTCCAACATCACAATAGATTGTTATGTACTCAGATTATTTAATTCTCATTATCACCATCATCCATGGCCATTTCTTTCTGATTCACATTCAATCCAATTTCTCATTCAAGAAAGGAGCAATGGCTACAAAAACAGTTTGGAAATAATTATCCAAGCCTCATTTAAGTGGTCCAACAACTGAATTGATTGTTATGTACTCAGATTATTTATTTCTCAGCATTACTATCATCAATGGCCATTTCTTTCCGACTCGCATTCAGTCCAATATTTCATTCAAATAAGGTGCAATGGCTACAAAAACAGTTTGGAAATGATCATCCGAGCCTCATTTAAGTGGTCCAACATCAGAATTGATTGTTATGTACTCAGATTATTTATTTCTCAGCATCACCATCATCAATGGCCATTTCTGTCTGATTCGCATTCAGTCCAATATTTCATTCAAATAAGGTGCAATGGCTACAAAAACAGTTTGGAAATAATCATCGAAGCTTTTTTAACCAGGTCCAACATCAAAATTGATTGTTATGTACTTAGATTATTTAATTCTCATTATCACCATCATCCATGGCCATTTCTTTCTGATTCGCATTCAGTGAAATAAGTCGTTCAAAAAAGGTGCAAAGGCTACAAAAACAGTTTGTAAACAATTTTTCCAGCAAACATAAATGTTTTTGGATTTCTCATGATTCTCTTCAGCTCTAAAGCGAAGAAACGCAGAAGAAATTCGCCGTTAAATTAATTTTATCAAAAACGCAACAGGCAGTCATATTTACATTTGTTTTTCAGTTAGGGGATAGCCTAATAAAATTTTTAGTTCACTGCACAGTCCCACAGTAATCTACAGTTAAATTATTTTTTTATTCATTATATTCATTATTAATATTAAAATTAAGTCAAAATTGACAACCCAGAACCCTTTTGAATGTTTGCTTTCATTTTGACATAGCTAAAGTGCACTTTTACAGTTTTGTAAATAAATATCCTATTATGCAGCAACAGTCAAGTTAGGACACCTAAAAAATGCCTTTTGCGTTTATAGATGATCGGCCTGTGAAGTCAAGTTTACATATATAAATAAAATAGGCACAGTATAGTGCGTAGCCTAAGTGGATTTGCCGTGGATCAACTTCTCACATGCGCTGTAGGTAGGCTGAATGATAATCCTTAAACAGTTTAGGCTACTTGCTCATGCAAAAATAAACACCAGAAAATATATTTTAGGCATATTTTAAGAGTTAAAATACAGTTAGTATATTCAGCTTGTTTTGACTTGTAGCTCATGGCCCTATAAGAATGAAAATATTCTGAAAACAAGTTATTATAGGCTTAATAAATGAATAAAATGACGGGTAGGCCTAATAGCCTAATGCCAACCGGACAATATCACGGAAAAAAACTCACTCATGATAGCCTAACATAAATTTTTATTTTTACTTTTACAAAAAAAAGTTATATATTGCCTATTGAATTGCGTGTTATTTAACAAATTTTCACAGTAATAATAGTGAATTTAGGTTTCTTTTTAGTATAGGGCTAGCATAGACTAGTCGAGCGATCGAATACTTCAACTACTAGTTGAGCTCTCAGAAGCAATCGAGCTTGCATTTAGCCTACTATAAATTACATCAGAACGACAAAGCTTCCAACTACAGCTGATGATTAAATTCAATGGTAGGTAATGGTCTCCGCTACATTAATTCCTCCATGGCCGGGCGCCAAAAAACATTACAGCTTCCCATTCAGAACATTCAGTCCTGTTTTTTTAATAGCTGGTTATAATCGCACCAAAACATATTAAAAGGTAGGTGAATTATAACGGCGCAAACTATGTGTGCGTCATTTGCTTGCTGACTGACAGGTGCATGATGCGTGAGGCCAGCAAACGTGACAGCTTTCAGTTAGATAAACAGTTTCCATAAGTATACTTTATAGTATCTATTGCTCTGTATATTATGACTTTATCTTAATAAGTATGCGCACAAGCAAAGAGATTGAAATAACGCCATAGGTGTTTGGTAGATCTGTATAAAAAGGCCTGCCGCCACAGCTGGAAAAAAACCAGTAGGAAACACAGAGTAATAATGAACATCAGTTTCTTCTACTATCCAAGCAAGCGAAATCATTTGCTATCTCTGCCACCAGCACACGAAGTAAAAGAAATGTTCTTTGGCCGGGAACACTGTAGCAACCTGCCTAAATGTAAACCACCGATCATGAACTTGACCAAAGACTGAGAGGATGAAAGCGGGGATGACTTGTGTTCTGTATAAAGTCAGATGAAGTAAGATTCTATCCCTTATTTCTGTCTAAAACAGGGTAAATAGGCCTATAAAATGATTAAATTGCAAGACGGGCTTTTTATTCATAGTTGCGTTGCTGTGTTTTTTTCTATGACTTTTAAATATGAAATACATTTTCTCATACATGTGCATGTTAAAATATCATAGAGTCATTTGTTATTTTACTGTGTCTGCGCATATGTTATTTATTATTTTAACATATATATGTATTATTTATTTAAATAATTTATTTAGAAATACTATGTATTATTTATTTTCTGTTTGGCTGTATAGAATATTGTCGCTTGTTGAACTATTTATTTTCTGAACCCAAATAATTTTCATTCTTGTTATCACTGCTGTAAACTTAAATATTAGAATTATTTTTTTTTTAAATCAGACTACTTGTTGTATAACAGACTATTACTTGCGCACATGATCGTTTGCAAAATATTCAGGCCGGTTGATATATATTCGTTCATTTTGTTATTTAAGTAGCCTAACTGTTGAAATGTAGCAGAAATAAAATGATTGAATAAGATTTAGCCTTGCTCAGAATAATTTTATTAATCTTTTAATTAGTTTTATGAATACTGCGTTATGAATATGAGTTTTCAGGACGCATTTTAGGTTTCGGGTGTGGCTACTTTCACTTTCTATAGCCTACATTAAATGTATAATTAAAATGCAAGAGTTAGCCTAGCTTTTTTCTTTTTCTTTTTTCGTTTGTATTATAAACATTTAATTTAAGTATTTTCAATTTCAACCTTTTATTTAGGCATTATTTATTAATTTATTAATACATTTTTTGCGGGTCAGCTGTATTGTTGACGAGAACTATTTTTATCTTTCCGAACTGGTTTAACAATTAGGTTTTACTTAGTTCTTATTACGGCTGAAAAATAATAAAGTTATTAATAACTTAAAGTATTACAGAATGAACATGAGTTTGCTTCGCATATAGCGCATATGACGCAGATGTTAAATGACAATGTTGCGTGCAGCTTTTTATTTTTATATTACTCTGTAACATAAAAAAGTAATATAATGTTTTGACAATTTATTTTAGCGCTATGAAATCAATGCATTCAGCTATGATTTACTAAAACATTGCAAAGGACTTCTTTGTGTCTTCTTAGAAGCTCGAACCAGGGGCGCCTGCAGGATTACATTTTTTTTTTTTTTTTACTTTTGTATTTTGATTATTTTATTTTTGTTAGTTTTATTATTTTATTGTCTTCATACTTAAAGCTATAGACAAAATCCTGCTTGACATTTTAGAAAATATTTTGTGTAGCTACCCAGTATGTATTAAAGATCACAGAAACATGTTACATGCCCCAATAAATGTTCAAATTATATTTAACTGAATCGTTAAAAAAATGTGAAAATTTCTCATTTTATTTTTATAAAACATTTTATTACTTATTATTTTTTGAGTAAAAACTATACCGACATTTAAAAATCCATATTTATTTTAATTATTCATTAATTTTACCTGTTTATTTGGTGCATATTTACGCTATAATTTAACTCATACAGCCTTGGACAGCTACAGTGCCACTAAAGCTTTCAAACACAACCCCAATAAAGTAATGAAAGATTAGACTTTCTCCGGTGACTGCCGACATCTCAACACGCCGTAACCGTCCTTCGGGTGGTAAAGCCGGCATTAAATCACAAAACAAGACGTCTGGCTTGACTGAAGTGCAGTTATTTCCTCGTTGTTCAAAGAGTCTGCAAGTTCGTGTTTCATGGATATATGTAGCTACAGGATTGTGAACATCAATAGCGTGTCTTAATTCGATACACAGGAGAAAAAAGTCTTTCAGCAGTGCGTGTAGCTGTTTGTTAAGTTTTCTCCCGGAGTCCTCAGTGGAGAAACAACCGTAACCATACCGAAGTGTTCTCAGAACGATTTAGCACGATAGTGGAAAAGCAGGCAGCTGTAGTGTATAATGTTTAATAATCAATTTAAATTATGTCACAAATAAATAAATAAATAAATAAAAAGCGGCATTAATTCCCGCTCTCTCATGGTATAGGTACGCACAGAGCATACAGCTGGCTTGCAGGCACCACTAGTCGAGTAACTCGAGTATTGTTTTGAAAAGTAATCGATTAAACCAGTAGTCGTGCAAGTGCTACTTTTTAGGTATTTTTCTGGCTACAATGCCTTAATGTATCTAAATACTTTTTTATGACATTAGGTTGTAACATTTAACATTTTCATAACACTGAAGCGTGATGACTCGGTTAAGCTGATTTCCTGCTGGATTTCCCTATATTTATTTACCGTTATACAAATAGTATTCAATTAACTAACTGTGGGTTATTTGCATGTGTGGCCATAGTTTGACGTCTTTACCTAAAACTTTAAACATTTAGGCTATAGGCCTATTATTTGAAATAAAACGTAAATAAATAAGGAGAATAAAATATTATTCATCATAGTTCATCATAGGCGACATCATAGTCCAATGCGCTGACCACTAGCCCACATTTGGCGATAATATGCTCTTTTACTCTTTTAACCCCGGATTAAGTCATGTAGTGAATCATCTGATTTCATTAACCAGGTGTAATATTCATTATATTAATTATTTGAATTCTTATATTAACTAAGGTGCTGCTGTTTGGGGTCGAATGATAGCATCAACCTGCAGGCTGCATTTTGGCTGCGAGAAAATAAATAAAAAGAGCAGAGCTGCTGCAAAATAATGAATTAAAAGAGTGAGGTTATGGTCAAATAAATAAATAAATAAGTGCGACTGCTGAGAGTGCAAGCAGCTAAGGACTAGGGACACCAGCCCTTGCGGGCACAAAATGGTCCGGCCCACCGTGAATTCTCCCGGTCCTCCAGATTAGCCAATCCGGGCCTGCATGCGGTCACAAAATTGGCGTGATTCGTGTGTGAGCCGCCTGTTGAATAAGGCTAACCTTGGATCATAAAGGCTATGATTCATGAAATCATACTATGATTTGTATATGAATACAAATCTTTATTTCACCTGAAATGCCGAAGACAGTCTGCTCGAAAAGCGCCTCCTCATGCCGATGTTCCAAAATACCCGCGAAAGATGACCCAGCAATTGAGTTGTTATGACTCAGCGTCACTGAAGTACGGTGGGGGTTGTGCAGCTTTTGATTACAGGTGTACAACTTTCAGAAAGATTCCGAAAGGTCCGACTAAGGGCTGCTATGGGCATAAATCTAATTTTAATCATCAAAAAATATAGGAAATCTGTGTCCATGTTCCACTATTTTCATTGCGTTTAATTTTTTTTTTTAATAGCTGTCAGTATTAAATTATGTCTATAACTAAACAATAATTATATTATGTGTGTGTGTGTGTGCGTGTGTGTATGTATGTGTGTGTGTGTGTGTGTGTGTGTGTGTGTGTGTGTGTGTGTGTGTGTGTGTGTGTGTGTGTGTGTGTGTGTGTGTGTGTGTGTGTGTGTGTGGGGTATCCCAGTCAGCCCCTGCTGTGAGTTGATTTGAACCAAGAAGCTGAGATGATATCACTACCCAAAAAGTCTGAAAATAAACCCTCCAAAATTACCCAAATGCCTCAACCCACATTTGGGTAGAAAACATAACCCCGGATTTTTTTAGAGTGAAGGTTTACACACATTGAACCTTCACCCATACTGTTAGTTCAGTAGGACTAAGAGATGGACCCTTACAATATTTAGTGACACTTTCTTAGTTAGTATTATTTATTAATCAAACTTTATTATCATCATCCTTTTACATGTTTTGGTATCCACCCAATATAAACAAACACCCTCAAAATCAGAGAGTAAATTGTTTGCATTTTAGTATTTCCTTGGCCAATTTGGGTGACATTTATGTGATAAGGCTTTTTTCCTCTTTAATCATTTTGGATATGCAAATAATTTTTAATAGCTATAACTTTTTTTCACAGGTGCAATGTTTAGGATTTCCAGTTTACTACCAGTGTGCAGGTTTAGTCACAGTTCTAAGTTGATTTCAAGATTCCATAGCACAAATGTTTTTGTACCTAATTGACCCAAAAGTACTGCAAAGCAAGGTGAATTCCTGAGCATTGGTGGTATGTATTATATGCTTTATATGTTCAAGATTTTGTAGTGTATGTTAGTTCGGCATCTGGGTTTTCAATCAGGCCCAAGACAGTTTGCAGCTCTCTCTAACTTAATTTCTTGTCAGACGTGAATGTATTCAGCATATTTTTTTCATGTGAAATAAATCTACAGTTTGTATACTTTTATTTTAGTACTTGGATTATGTGTGTGTGGTTCTAAATTGTTGCCCTTCTACTGTAGTGCTCTGGTGACTCTTTTTCTTTAATAGCAATTTCACAAAGACATGAACTTGTTTGTGAATAGAAATCCAGGAGTGCTGGACATAGAGTTAAATTTATGTTACACCACAAACTGCTGGGTCAAGCTGTGGTGTTTTTCTGCTAATGGTTAGTTGCCAAATACTTCATTTATTTTACTTGGTTTGTTTTACTTTAAAAATTTATTCCAAGGTGTGTAGCTGTTTTGGCTCATTTCAGATTAAATGGACAGTTCATCCAACAATGAAAATGTGCAGTTAATTTAATCATCCTCAGGCCACAGGCTGTAGGTTACCTTGTACTCCAGTAGGGCAGTAAAAATATTTTTACCTATGGTTCTTGGATATTTATATGATACAAATTGATGGTCTATATCTCTTGGAAAGTCCAAGCCAAATTAATCACCTACACATCGGATGGTCAGAGAGTGAATAAATTAGGTAGTCAACTAGGTAAACTGTTTTCAAAGTTGTTATCACATAAACATAAAATTTCAATTGTCCATACTTAAGGTTTCCTATTGACATTTCTAGTTTTAGTGTAGTTGTAATGGTACGCTACACTGCATGTGTACACATCTCTTTAAAAAATGTGATCACAGATAATATACAGGTGCATCTTTATCAATTACAATCACATCGAAAAGATGATTACTTTCAGTAATTCAATTAAAGTGAAACTTTTTAATATATAGATTTATTGCACAAAAGACTGATTTATTTCAAGTGTTTGTTTCTTTTCATTTTGACGATTGTGTAAAATTTAAATATTACTTACAACCAATAACAAAGGATTTGTAACACAAATGTTGGTCTACTGAAAGGTATGAACATGTACAGCAATCAGTTATTGTTGTTGTTTATGATTTAATTCAGTAATGTGACATGGAGGAAGTCAGTTTATGGCACTGCTGAGGTGTTATGAATCCCAGGTTGCTCTGATAGGAGCCTTTAGCTCTTCTGTGTTGTTGGGTCTGGTGTCTCACATCTTTCTGTTTACTACAGAATATATGAGTTTTAGGTCAGGCGAGTTTGTTGGCCAATGAAATACAGGGATAGCATGGTCCTTAAACCAAGTATTAGTACTTTTTGCAGCGTGTACAGGTCTCTAAGTCCTGCTGGAAAAATCTAAACTTTATGGAGATGCTAATTTGATTTTCCATCAGGCCTTGGCACCTGTCCACACAGCAAAAAGTACTAAAAAGTACGTGTTTTAAGGACCATGGTATCCCTGTGTGATTGACCAGCAAACTTACCCGTCCAAAAACTATTATGAAACAAACTGTTGTCCATTGTCAGGAAGATATGAGACAATAAATTCAACAAGACAGAAAAGCTGAAGGTCGCTATTAGCAAAACCTGGACTTTATCAATACAGCGGTCACATTGTGGAGTAATTCAATATTTCTATGTTAAATCCTTTTATTATTATTATTATTATTATTATTATTATTATTATTGGTCTTAAGTACACTTTTAAAAGAAATGGTTCTTTGAAATGGTTCTTTGAATTCAAGTTAGATGGTTCTATTTAGAACCATTTAAGGGTTCTTTATTTATTATTGAATTAATGTTATTAATTATTGAATAAAAATAAAACCAATCCAGAAAATTCAAATTGTTTAAATGTTAAATAATATGTTAAATTGCACCTCTGCATAGTTTGTATTAGATCTATCTCTAAACATTTTACATTTTATCATTTAATTAGTAAACATAATTAACAGCTTAATGGCATTCAACAATCTAATTCTAAGGATTTCACTTTTTATTAAACTTTCTTAAGCTTGTTTACTAAATGAACAAATACAAAACCCGACTTTCAAACATCTCTAAAAAGAAGAAAAATATATCACAATGCAGATAGAAACAATACACAAACATATATTAAATAACACTACAATTTCAACAAGTTGACGGTTACATGTGTGTGGTCAGGGCAACATCCATTTTTATACATAATTTTCAATGAAAGTCATTGAAAAAAGTGCTTCATGGCACACAAAACATTGCAAAATGATTAGACAAAACACAGCAAACAGCCATTCCAGAACCTGTAGCATGTCCATATCTGTCGGCCTCTCTTATGACGTAAAAAGTTTTGTCCATGGGTAACACAGTGGCTCATTGGTTAGACTGTCAGATCATAGCAAAAAGGTCACTGGTTCGAGTCCCGACTGGGTCAGCTGGTGTTTCTGTGTAGAGTTTGCAAGTGCTCCCAGTGTTTGTGGGTTTCCTCGCTCGGGGTGCTCCGGTTGCAGTTGGAATATACGGTGTAATATATTGTGTTACCTTCTGTGGTCTACTGGTCCAATGAGACTGACGTTGAGCACTTCCTTCTTTTGGGCCATTTCTTTTAAAGATATTTCTGTGTGAAAAGTCTTTCTATGCAGCATCCTAAATGCAAAACATTTTGTTTACTTTGTGTAAGTTTCCAAATGACACATTTAAAAAAAAATAAAAAAAAATAAATAAAGTGTCCCAGTAAACGGTTTGAGATAAGATTTACTTTAGGCAAGTGTATTAATTTAGAGTGGTTATCCCAGAATAAAGACGTTAGGACTTGCACGCGCAAGTTTGTTATTCTCTATGTGCAACCGAAACAACACTGGTAAAAACAAACTGATGCTTGTGCGCAGAAAGCTATTCCCGTGCGCCTCAAACGCACTGCTCCTCATCCTGGGCTGCGTTTCCCAAAAGCATCGTAAGCCTAAGAAGTTCGTAGAAATGATCGTACGACTGATCTTAATATTACGGTCTGTTTCCCAAAAGCATCGTAACTTAAGTAGCACTTGAAAATCTTAGTGGATCTACGAGTGCTCTGGAGTAATCGTAAAGCCTTAAGTGCATCGTAAGGAGACAGAGTTATGAGGGCACCTGCTGGACAACCGGCAAATTGCACCTACAATTTACTTCTCTTCAAAGTCATTATTCATTTTATTTGTACGTATATCTCTATTCATTTATATTTTTGTCCTATTAGCAAATGCACATCAGGTGGGGATAATTAGGCTAAACTTTTCAAAAATAAATGTAAGAGCTTATTTATTTATTTACTTATTTATTTATTTTGATGTGAGATAAGCAATTTTTGATAAAGAAATTGATAAATAATTCTACTTAATTAAGGTTTCATATAAATATCGAAAATGATGCTGATGTCATTTCCGGCAAGGACTGTTAGAATTAGTTTTATGCGAGATTGGAGCAAGACAGTGTTTTTACAGTACGACATTTCCAGTTAATTTATGTTTTTAAACTGGCTCAAAAATATTTTTTTTTATGTTATTCGAGTTGAATATACATTCACACAAGTAGAAGAACAATTATATGGATTGCTATATGTGCAACAATAACGAGCCATTCTATAGCGTGACATTTCAGCACTTAACAAACGGATAGCGACTCCTAAGTTGCACTTAAAGCTGGGCTACGTGCAATTGTGTTAAGTGCATTTTTGGGAAACGCACGTGAAACAATAACGAACGTTCGCAAAATGACTCGTAGAAAACGCTCTTAAGTGCTAAGATCAATCGTTATCGGGAAACGCAGCCCTGATTGTTTTACACGCTTATATGCACCGACATGCAAGTCGACAAAACTAAAGTTTCTCATATGATGATGATGATACTTTGACTAAACATGGCTATGAAGCAGAAAGCTATAAAACTGTCATAATTCATGCAAAAGTCCTATTTTACTCCAGTTGTGTCTTTACATGGTTTTTCAGTAACATGTATGATTGATTCTTCTTATTTATTTGGAATAAAATTCTATAATAATAATAATAATAATAATAATAATAATAATAATAATAATAATAATAATTAGGGGAGCCTGGAGGATTTTATTACAAGGTACGCACAAATCCAGTACCGCATCGCCCCCTTCATCCAATCATGTCAAGAAAACTGATGCTTACTGTCAAAGGCTTCATTATGTAAGGGCATCCTTACGAAATAATTCGTTTTCTTTTTAATTTTTACATTTCGTTTAAATCTAAATGTAAAAGCACATCAGTGGAAAAATGTGGAAGTGAAGGAAAAATCAGACGCAAGACGTAATGTTTTAATTTTGACATTAAAAAAAATTGCAAATAGGCCTATATGACAGAAGATTGTGATACAATAGTGAGGCATTAATTAAATCCTTACTTTCCACTGACCGAAAATCATCCACCCGCACAATTGGGCTCAAACTAAAATATAATTTGTATATTTTCTTGGAAAAAATATATTTTTGAAAGGAATTTCGTATATTTACCTCTTTAAAGCCGCTTTTTTCACTTATGCTGAACCGTTACATTCCGTGCCAAACCGGGCCAGACAGCAAATTTATTTTATTTGGAGGGAAAATTACCAAAATGTAACGTAATGATTGGAGGGAAATAGCCTAAATATATTTAAAATGTCCATACATAACAGAAAATTAAACGTTGATAATGCAATAATAATAGTGCATTTGTATAAGTTGCAGAAATATATTTTTTGACAGGCCTTGTGAAAAGTGAGCGGGCACTATCACTAATAAAAAATATAGCAGTTATTTAATTTTAAACAATCAAATTACACAGCGGTTTTATATCAAAAGTTGATAATGATATAATACACATTTTGTTGGTAAAATAACAATTTAACAATGTCTGTTATTTATTTCAGTATTCAAACATTAATGCATCAAGTGAAATGAAAACGAATGAAACAAGCATATCATGATATAAAGCATATTTAAAGCATATCAATTCCTGCTTGACATTTTAGAAAATATTTTACGTATATTAAAGAAAACTAAAACACAGAAACATGTTAAATGGCCCCCTAAATGTCCAACTTATTCATTGTATAAATGTTGAATGTTGTTATTGTTTTTTTTTATTAAAAACAATATCGATATTTAGGAACCCATATTTATTGTATTTATTCATTTATGCATTTCTTTAACTTGTTTATTGGTGCATAGGCTATAATTTAAATCAAACAAAGTACAATTGACTTTCTCCGTGAGGGCCTAATTTGAAAATCGAGCAGTTTTGTTTATTGATCGGTTGGAGTGTCTTGCCGTTAAAAAATAAAGACATGGACAGCTGCAGATTTGGGTCATGCCTTGCGTGCCCGTCCGCTAGGCCTAGGCTACTCTGGATTATTTCGTTAACTCTGTAGATCTAGTATTCAAGTAGCCCATAAAACATTAGATTATTTATGATTTGTTTTATTAACCTTGTTTGTGGGCTAAATTTTTTTCTTTGTTAATGAACTGCTGTACATTATTTTATTAAACAATATGATAATAAACGAATGTTTTAACTTTTAAAATATGACAATTATATAAAATAATGTTAAATAATTAAAATAGTCTGATAATTATGCTGTTAACAAATGTAGGCTGATAATTAGTTTATGGTGGCTGCAGATGATTGAAACTTCTGGTTTGTCTGACCAAAAAGATAACCACTCAATGTGGCTAAAGCTGAAATTGACGCAGTAGCATTGTTTAAAGCGGTTAAAGCATGTTTAATCCATACGCTATTTTAAGGAATGTAAATGGAATCGATTCCGGAGTCGATTCCACCGACTCCAAAATTAGGAGTCGATTCCAGAGTCGACTCCAAAAACCCGGAAGCGAACAGTCCCTATGCTGCCGTGGTTGAGACAGATAATTTGGAGATGGTTCCTCAGATAAGGCATGACATCACGACCTTCCATGCAAGTAAACGCGTTTATAAACTCTGTTTGAATGCCGAGTTGTACCGTAAAATGTGTTTAAGTTTGTGCTTATAGTACTCGACAATGGTACATTACCAAAACGAGCCCATGTAAAGGCTGACTAATGAAGTAGTTCATCTCGGAAGTTTGAATGTGTGAATATAAAACCAACTTTACCCCGGTTGGTTTCCAGGAATTCAGCTGACATTTCAATGGGATTTTTTTTGACAAGGAAATTACTTCAAATGCTCTAGTAAAGTTATGGTTTGTTTTGTAGGTACTTTAGTTTTACTACAAAACCCCAGTAGAACTATAGTTCACTTTGTGGTTTTACAACACCTATTTGGTTTGACCATGGTAACTACAGTAAAATCTATGGTTGATTTTTGCAAGAGCACTAATAATAACAAAATGGATAGCATGTCCCTTTAGGCTTATTTATTCAGTCTTTTGGATGTAATAGTGTGTCACATGAGCTTGTGAGAAACGAGCCATACTAGTTAAACAGCAGCTGCACTGATCATACACGCCGTTTCAAACCGCAGTGACAGTCATGAAGCTAAAGATACATGCAAAGCTAACCTTTAAAGAGTTTAAATAATTTATATAGGCTACATTGTAGTGCATTTATGCTTCGAATTGAAGAAAAGCGACTGCTCAATTAATCTGATATAACGCAAAACACTAGGAACACCTCATGTAGCTTCATTTAAAAACTCTTCCGGGTTCAAAAGTCCACAGGAGTAAACAAACGCAACTAAAACACTCGCAGTGTGCTGTAAGAAAGTACTGTTCTTAAATAGAATAAGCTAACATGTAAATATTCGAACTTTATTTTGCCACAATACTTACCAAACAAACACATCTTCAGCTGACATTTTCACGGCATTCACATACTGAAGTTGAATAATCAACACAAGCTGACTGAACTTCGTCTAAGCTTTATGAAAGCAGAGCGTCGGTAATTTGCTCTGACAGTGAACTTTCGGTTTTGTCCATGTTAAAACTGCTGCTGCAAGTTAGGGATCGTCTCTAAAGTTAACCCCCTTGCGAAAACCAACCTTAGGATTGTATTGAAGTAACCATCGTCAAACTTTGTAGTAAAATCATAGATTCAAAGTGTTATAAAAGTTTGTCTGATTAGAACTGAAACTAATATCCTATTAACAAACCACACCCCAATGGTAAGTTTATTTATTCAGCTTCATTGTTCATACATGTTTTTTTATGAGACATCAGGCTCGGCTCCAGCTTGGAACTTTAGGGTGGGCTCTGGGACATTTCGGGTGGGCCAACAAAAATGTAGAAATCAAACAGTTTTAATTCAAAAACAACAATTATTTTAAAGGTAATACGATAATTTACAGCGTTTCAAAAGTAATGTATTTATCTTTTTTTAATGTTCTTT
Organism: Danio rerio; assembly: GCF_049306965.1. Classification (NCBI taxonomy): domain Eukaryota; kingdom Metazoa; phylum Chordata; class Actinopteri; order Cypriniformes; family Danionidae; genus Danio; species Danio rerio. The sequence goes on along the minus strand of NC_133179.1, from coordinate 71,378,550 downwards.
GTCATAATTGCTTGCTTAAGGGATGTTTGCCAAGTTTTGCAAGAAAACTCCAGAACAACACGTTGCTCTCCATGGACTATATGGGTGATCCTATATATATATTTTTTTTGTGCAACAAAAAAAGATCATTGGATTAACTTGCATGAATTACACTAAAGGATAACTGTGTGTGTGTTTATAAATCTGTGTATTGTGTCTACTTAGTCTACTGCATTATATGGTATTCTGCTCATATTAGTATACTACTGTACTTGAAAGGTTTCATTCCTGCTTTGTTTTTGTTGTTGTCGACTCATTTGCTATGCAAATAAGAAGCAAACCCGCTGATAAATGATCTGCTGTTACTTAATTTTTTAACATTTATAGTAAAAGAGAAATGGCTCATATGAATTTTTACACTCTGCCTGTTATTACAATATATTAACATATTTTCGATCAAAGAAATTTAGCATGAGAGACGTCTTTCAGAAATGTGGTAACAATGTAACTCAATTATTGTACGCTGTCCAACTGCTTTATTTATTTATTTATTTATTTGATGCTTTATTTATTGCTTTATTTATTTATTTATTGCTTTATTAATTTATTTATTGCTTTATTTATTTATTTATTGCTTTATTTATTTATTTATTGCTTAATTAATTTATTTATTGCTTTTTTTATTTATTTATTGCATTATTAATTTAAAGCTTTATTTATTTATTGCTTAATTAATTTATATATTGCTTTATTAATTTATTTATTGCTTTATTTATTTATTGCTTTATTTATTTACTTATTTATTGCTTTATTTATGTATAGCTTTATTTATTTATTACTTTATTTATTTATAGCTTTATTTATTTATTGCTTTATTTATTTATAGCTTTATTTATTTATTGCTTTATTTATTTATTTATTGTTTTTTTATTGCTTTATTTATTCATTGCTTTATTTTATTATTTATTGCTTTATTTATTTATTTATGGTTTATTTATTTATTTATTTATAGCTTTATTTATTTATTTATAGCTTTATTTATTTTTTATTTATTACTTTATTTATTTATTGCTTTATTTATTTATTTATTGCTTTATTTATTTATTTATTTATTGCTTTATTTATTTACTTATTTATTGCTATATTTATGTATAGCTTTATTTATGTATAGCTTTATTTATTTATTGCTTTATTTATTTATAGCTTTATTTATTTATTGCTTTATTTATTTATTGCTTTATTTATTTATTTATTGCTTTTTGTTGCTTTATTTATTCATTGATTTATTTTATTATTTATTGCTTTATTTATTTATGGTTTATTTATTTATTTATAGCTTTATTTATTTATTTATAGCTTTATTTATTTTTTATTTATTGCTTTATTTATTTATTGCTTTATTTATTTACTTATTTATTTCTTTATTTATGTATAGCTTTATTTATTTATTGCTTTATTTATTTATAGCTTTATTTATTTATTGCTTTATTTATTTACTTATTTATTGCTTTATTTATTTATAGCTTTATATATTTATTTATTGCTTTATTTATTTATAGCTTTATTTATTTATAGCTTTATTTATTTATTGCTTTATTTATTTATTTATTGCTTTTTTATTGCTTTATTTATTCATTGCTTTATTTGATTATTTATTGCTTTTTATTTATTTATTTATGGTTTATTTATTTATTTATAGCTTTATTTATTTTTTATTTATTGCTTTATTTATAGCTTTATTTATTTTTTATTTATTACTTTATTTATTATTTATTGCTTTGTCTATTTATTTATTTATTGCTTTATTGATTTATATATTGCTTTATTTATTTATTGCTTTATTTACTTGTTTATTTATTGGTATATTTATTTAATTATTGCTTCATTTATTTATTGCTTTAGTTATTTATTGCTTTATTTATTTATTTATTTATTACTTTATTTATTTATTGCTCAGCGACAGTACCCTCACCACCCGTGCCATTAGTTATATTCACATCTAGGGTGGCAGAATAGAGAGGGCGGTGTCCGCGACACTACCCTCACCACCCATGCCCTCAGTTATATCTGCGTCTAGTGCGGTGGAATAGAGAGCGGCGTCCCCGACACTACCCTCGCCACCCGCGCCCTTAGTTGTATCCACAACTAGGGCGGCAGAATAGAGAGGGCGGCGTCAGCGACACTACCCTCACCACCCGTGCCATTACTTATATTCACGTCTAGGGCGGCAGAATAGAGAGGGCAGTGTCCCCGACACTACCCTCACCTCTCGTGCCCTCAGTTATATCTGTGTCTAAGGCGGTGTCCGCGACACTACCCTCACCACCCCCACCCTTAGTTATATCCGCGTCTAGGGTGGCAGAATAGAGAGGGCGTCCACAACACTACCTTCACGACCTGCACCCTCAGCTATATCCGCGTCTAGGGCAGCAAAATAGAGAGGGCGGCGTCCGCGACACTACCCTCACCACCCGCACCCTCAGTTATATCCGCGTCTAGGGCGGCAGAATAGAGAGGTCGTATGGAAGGCCAAATGGGTCAGACTTTACAAAACGGCGTGATTTTCACCGTCTTTTCGTCTTAAACATCGTTTTTGGAATGACACGCTTTTGGTAATAGGCACAGTTTGAACCATTCGGCCTTCCATAAGGGCGTCGTCCGCGACACTACCCTCACCACCCGGCTTCCATGACAGAAACGCCAACTGGCCCAGGTGGGACTCGAACCAGCGACCTTCTTGCTGGCGACAGTGTCACCCCCTAAATACAAGTTATATAGAAATACCAAATCACATATCCTTGATTCTAACGGATTTTACAAAACGCTCCAAGCTTTTCTTGTCTTGGGAACTGAGGTTGTGTTAGTTATACCCTCTTTTTAAGAGCTATTGTGGAGATGCGTATGTCCTGATGGCTGATTATTTCCATCTGGGATCCATCTATTTGAATGAAGAGCATTAAATCGCAGACAAAGGGCAAATGGAAATCAACCCATTTCTCCTTAAGACATTTTGCATCCAAGATGCTTTGCATGAAGGGTGATACTTAAAAATGTGTGTAGGTAGAGATTACAAATAGAGAGAGCAAAGGGGAATATAGCTAAAGGCTTGGTGTCGATGTTTAAAGTAGGGTACTTAGTGATATTCACGACATCTGCTGTTAAGGTAATTTTGCGATTTACTCATGTTCAGATAATTTTTTTCAGTATTTGTGCTTAAAGCTCACCTGTTTCTGAATGTGTTTGTGATCAGCGATGTTCTTTCTACTATTTCAGGCTCTATATACGCTGGCAGATCCAATGAACAAGCTCTTACATTTGCTGTTTTGGCTTTCAGGTGAGCGTGTGCGTGTACAGATGTGGTCCCTTTTAATTTTGTCCTGGCCAGTTTCATTAGTGGAATGCTTCTGTTCAGCCACAATTCGAAAGCAATATTCGAATATTTTTGTTGATGATTAATGGCTCAGTTTCAAGTTATACTAGTGGCCACTTTAGTGTTTCTTTGTTTAATGGAAGAATACCGGCCATTATGTCCACGCCTGTATGTGTAAACACTGTAAATATGGGTCAATCCAACGCAACCTCAAGGCAATTCGTAACTTTTTGATTTCGTGGCTAATTCGTATGAATTCGTACGATCTAATACGTACAATTTAGTGCAATTTGCTTATCACCCAATGACGGTTGGGGTTAGGGGCGGGGTTGGCTGCCACGCCTCCTTTTTAAAGCTGACTAAACTCGTACGAATTAGCTAAACTAGCAACTAAACTGACAATACGTCAAATACTTGCGTTTCCTTGCGAGATCAGGCTGATAAATTAGCATTTTTCTGTATTTTCGGCTTAGTCCCTTTATTAATCAGGGGTCACCACAGCGGAATGAACCACCAACTTATCCAGCACATGTTTTTAAGCAGCGGATGCCCTTTCAGCCGCAACCCATCACTGGGAAACATCCATACACACTAATAGTCATGAAGCCTGCATGAAATCCTGATAGTTGTTAAGTCACCGTTTACTGGGAAACCTGTTCCTGCTGAAAAATCCAGCTTAAACTAGCCTAGGCTGGTTGGCTGGTTTAAGCTGATCGACCAGGCTGGTTTTAGAGGGGTTTTGGCCATTTCCAGGCTTGTTTCCAGCCATTGCAGCCTGGTCTTAGCTGGTCAGGCTGGAAAATGACCAGCTAAATCCAGCTAAAAACCAGCTTGACAAGCCTGGTTTAAGCTGGACATAGCTGGTTTTGGCTGGACTCCCAGCCTGGCTAGGCTGGTCAAGCTGGTTTTAGCTGGTCATCTCCCAGCCTGACCAGCTAAGACCAGGCTGGAAATGGCTGGAAACCAGCCTGGAAATGGCCAAAACCCCTCTAAAACCAGCCTGGTCGACCAGCTAAAACCAGCCAACCAGCCTAGGCTGGTTTAAGCTGTTTTTTTCAGTAGGGGTGTTTACTTTATTTCCAAGATCTGAGGTGAACTATCTGATGCTGCGTTCAATACCATAATAAATGTCACATCAGATGACTTTCAAACTCACATTGGTCACACTGAACGCTGAATAAAGCACAAAATCAGTATCTGAGGGGATCAATGTCATAGAAGTACATTCTGTTGATCAACCGTGAGGAATTGAGACTGAAATTTCAGGAGTGTTTGGACAAAAATTGCTATTAGTATGAAAAATGTGGTGTAGGCTCGATAGTCAGGAACGCTCGCTCCTGATGGTGTTGTCAATTTGACAACCTGCCTGAATGTGGAGTCATCGGAGGAGGGGCCCAGTGAAAAAGTATTTTGTTTTCGAACAGCAATACTACTTCAACAACTAGGTGTCAATCTTATATGCACCTTATTATATTAGATTAAAAATAAACAATACATTTGGGATAATTATAGCATGTTAATTTCCACATTAAACATGTTCCTCTCGAACAGGGTACTTTCCGTTCGCCGGGGGCACATTATATGGCTATGTTCCCATCCAAAAACAAATGACTTGGGACCAGGCACAGGCTTACTGCAGGCAGAATCACATTGACTTGGCCACTGTTCAGAGGAGCGAAGACTTGGCATATCTACTAGAAGCGGCTCATAAAATGGGTGCGATGGCTTGGATTGGACTGTACAATGACATCAACAGCTGGCGGTGGTCTTATCAGAACGAGAACATTACGTTCTCCAGTTGGATGCCTGGAGAACCAAACAACAATGGACATGAAGAGTGTGGTGTGATGAGTTACAGCACATGGGGAGACTGGAGCTGTGCTACACTTTTCCCCTTCTTTTGCTACAGTGGTAAGACATGCTAAAAGCACATGTGACTTATGTTATATCATAATGTGATATTCCTGAGTAGATGAAACCAGTAGTTGCTCTAAAGGACCCGATATACTTCAAATAAGTGAAGTTTATTTATAAACTAATTTCGAGAGGAACACGTGCCTATGATTGATTGAGGCTGGTCCCTCATTATACAATTTATGATTCACCAATATGATGATTCCTAAGCCACTATAAATACCCTCAGTTCTATATCACAGCCATCTTCGTTTTGAAGAATCCCCCCTTCCACCCCTACTCCTCCTCCTTTCCTAGATGGGTGGCCCAGTGGTTAGCACTGTTGCCTTACAGCAAGAACGTCACTGGTTCTAGTCCTTACCAAGCCAGCCAATGTTTCCGTGCGGAGTTTACTAGTTCTCCCCGTGCTCATGTGGATTTCCCCCAGATTCCCTGGTTTCCTTCTACCGTCCAAAACCATGCATCTTAAGTTAACTGACTAATCCAAATCGGCGCCATCGACATGCTCCTAGTGAGTAAGAGCAATCCCTATCTGTTCATTAGCTACTACAGAAGGGGAGTTCTCGAGATCTACCTAAGCTCAAACTCCCCTCTTGCCTTGCAAACGGGAGGGAGCCCAGGGCTCTCTCCCAGGACAGCATGCCAAACAAGCTTTATAATCAATCCTCAAGTGTGAACTCTTGAATGTCTATTTCGTTCTTCGTTTGACGGCGAAAAGAAGTTTGAAAAGGCTAAGTGAGGGGATTGTTTTTGGACACTCCGACACCCCCGCACTGTAGTTGGCAGGGTTGTAAATGCGGCACCGGTGCACAACACAACAATGATGGCAGCTCCGAGAGAAGAACGGTGTTGTAGCCATTTTTTTTGGTAAGTGTTGTATTTACAACCCCAAATCAGTTGGGACAGTGTGGAAAATGCAAATAAAAAAGGCAGTATTGGTTTTTAAATTTACTTTGACTTGTGTCATTGCAGACAGCACAACAAACATTATTTAATGTGTTCCTAATCATTTTTATAGTTTTAAATTTAAGATTTTGATTCTTGCAACACGTTAACAATAAGTTGGGACAGGAATCAGGTAAACTTGTTGAATAACGATGTGATTTGAAACAGGTGATGTCAACAGGTGATTGTAATTATGACGTGGTACAAAAGCAGCATCCAAGAAAGGTCTAGTCCTTTAGGAGCAAAAATTGGCCGAGGATCGCCAGTTTGCTAACAAATATGTGAGAAAATTATTGGAATGTTTGAAAAAAGTAATCCTCAACGAAAGAGGAAGACATTTGGATATTTCACCTCCAACAGTGCTTAACATCATTAAAAGATTCAAGGAATTTGGAGGAGTTTCAGTGCGTAAAAGACAAGGGCGCAAGGCTAAGCTGAACAACCGTGATCTCCGACACCTCTGGAGGTGCTTCATCAAGAATCCCCATTCATCTATAAGAGATATCACCACATGGGCTCAGGACTACTTTGGCAAACCTTTGTCAAGTACCACAATATGTAGTTACAGGCACAAAAGCCAGTTAAAACTGTACTGTGCCAAAAGGAAGCCCTATGCTAACGTTGTCCCGAAGCACCATCGACTTCTCAGGGCTCAGAGGTATCTGGCATGGACCATCACACAGTGGAAATGAGTACTGTGGACAGATGAATCAGCACTTCAGGTATTTTTTGGGAGAAATGGAAGTCGTGTGCTCCGGACCAAAAAAGAAAAGTCTCATCCAGACTGTTACCAGCAACTGTCTGTCAGGGTATTGGGGTTGTGTCAGTGCCCTTGGCAAAGGTAACTTGCTGAAAAGTACTTATTTCAACAAGACAATGCAAAACCAAATTATGCACACATTACAAAGTCGTGGCTGCGGAAGAAGAGGTCGTTGACTGGCCTGCCTGCAGTCCTGACCTGTCTCCAATAGAGAATCTGTGTCGCATTTTGAAGCGCTAAATGCTAAAATAAAGACCCTGTACTGTTGCCCGCCTTAAGACTTGTTAGCAGGAAGAATGGGACAGAATTACACCTGAAACACTTGATCACTTGGTGTCTTCGATCCCTAAACGTCTTTAAAGTGTTGTGAAAAGGAACGGCAACACAGTGGTAAATGCTTCACTGATACAACTTTTGTTGAAATGTGTTGCAAGAACCAAAATTGTAATGTGTTTATTTTGACAAACACAACAATAGAAATTACGAGGAACACATGAAATAATGTTTGTTGTACTGTCTGCAATGAAATACAAGTCAAAGCAAATGTAGAAATCACCGCTTTCTTTTTTATTAGCGTTTTCCATACTGCCCCCACCTTTTCTGATTTGTGGTTGTAGTATAAACGACTTTGTATTAAAGTTTACGGCCCTTTGGCCACCGGGAAGAAGGGGTCGGAGAACCGACGCAGTTTTAAAATATTTATTAATAACTGAAAGCAAAAGTAAAACAATATGCCTGGGCCCGGTCCTCTCTCGGCTTCCTCTGCCATCGTTCCTCCTCTTATAGTCCAGAGCTCCTTCCGTGGGATCCGAGGCCGGTGCGCACCACAGGTGCATCCACTTACACGGCGGCCTCATTCCGTTCCCACAGCTCTCGGCCACGCCCTCTCGCCACAGACTTGTTTGTCTTTTATTTCGTCATTTCATTTGTTGGATGAAAACGAGGAGATGGCAGTACGTCGAAAGAAGCATTTGAGACACAATTTTTTACAACTTCATACATTTTGGTTGGAAGATTATTAATTTAGGAGCCAATTTTGTTTGTTTGGTCAACTATTCAGAAATTAAACAAGAAGCTTGAATAAATTGAGTGAAATGAAGCGTGGCTGAAACAAAGCCAACTACCATGCTTCAAAACACCACATACTAGCAAACAGCCTTCTCCACGAGAACCACCAACATATTTTTGTTGCTTATATTTGATGCGAAAAGACAGGCACCGCTGTATGTAGTCCCATGGAATATATGTAGCACAACGAAGTGGGCTTCCCATGGGGGATTATGACCCTCTCTGAGTCTTTAAAGTATCTTCGTGATCAACTGTACTTCAAGTGTGTTGTTGTTTTGGATGTTGCTCCCCTGTCCGACACCTGTAAAATGAGAAATGAATCTAGGGAAGGGGTCAACAAACTTGTTCCTGGAGGGCCGGTGTCCTGGAGAGTTTAGCTCTAACCCACAGGTGTCATACTCAGTTCCAGAAGGGCCGCAGCTCTGCACAGTTTAGTTCCAACCCTAATTAAACACACCTGATCAATCTAATTGAGTCCTTCAGGCTTGTTTGAAACCTACAGGTTGGTGTGTTG